>NC_135139.1:6363636-6666666 GCF_051014445.1 Colletes latitarsis | reverse complement strand
AGTATTTTCAGACGAAAAGAACGTGAGATTCTATCAGACATTTAGACCGTTACACGTTTTCAGATTCCGTCTATAAATCTCTAAACGTCAAACAAAATTCTAGCAATGGTCAATTGCATCCTACAGCTGCCCTGCCTAAATTGCAATCACGCTGCGACTCTGCGCCAAACAAGTTGGAAAAACAAGAAGATGCGACCGTTTATAATAAAAATACCAATTTACCAATTATAAAAAAACAGGAGGCGAAAGCGGATCAAGGATTGACCATGGATCGCACTGAAAAACGTGAGATTTTTACTAATTATTATTTGAATGCACTCAAAATAATGTGCATGTATAAACTAAATAAACATACATATTTATTCGCAATTCTTCAATATTTTCGCTTGTTTAACTATTTTATTCGTGAATCTTTGCTGTATTGCAATTGCTTAATCGTTGTTACTGCTTTAATAAATATATCACTGTCAGTAATTTTAGTTATACCCATCTTGTTCTCTTACCTTTTCACTATTTTGCTATGGTATACGCAATATAATATAATTATATTATGTTTGTCATCCATTTTAAATATAAATATATAATTATATATAATTTTAATTATAACCATCTTGTTCTGTTACCTTTTTACTATTTTACAATGCTATACGCAATATAATACAATTATATTATGTTCATCATCTATTTTAAATATGTAATTATACAGGGTGTTCGGAAAAAAAATTTTAATGGAAGATCCTAGAGGTCAAAATAAGACGAAAATCAAAAATACTAATTTGTTGATGGAGACTTCGTTAAAAAGTTATTAACGTTTAACGTTCCACCCGTACTGATTTTTTTTCTAGAAAAGGAGTAGGATTTCGGGGGTTCGTCTAATGACCAAAAATGATTGCAATTGACCCCTACAATCGAAAATAATTTTTCCAGAACGATTTGAAATTTTTTAATTTTGTCGAAAAATTCCACACCTTCTCAAATTTTTTTCTCAAAAGTAGGTAGGATTTCGACGGTATGTCTAATGATCAAAAATGATTACAATTGACCCCCACAACCGAAAATAATTTTTCCAGAATGATTTGAAACTTTTCAATTTCGCCGAAAAATTTAGGCACCTACCCCCTTGTCGATTTTTCTTGAAAAGTCGTTTTTGATTTTTAATAATTTTGTTTGACGTTGTACGGAAAAGTTGTCTAATACTTTTTTGTAGGTACCCATGAGCTCTACTTCAGAAAAAAGTTTCACTGAAATATAATCACTATCATAGGAGTTATGACTGTTTGAAATTGAACCATTTTTATGTGGTTTTTCTCATTTTACGAGGTCAAAGAACAACTTTTTCATTATTTTTAGAATTTCTACATATTCTACACTAAAATACACGTCGTTTGCTTTTTTAAACATTAAAATTGTCCAATCCGTTCAGAAGTTATGACGTTTTAAAGATTCGCATAAAAATTCGGGCAGACATTTCTGGCCAGAAATTATATATTCGGTAAGGAATTTTTTTCTCGAAACTGAGTAGGATTTCGGTGGTATGTCTATTGACCAAAAATGCTTGCAATTAACCCCTGCAACTAAAAATAATTTTTTCAAGACGATTCGAAAGTATTTTTTTTTCACCCAAAACTTTCAGCACCTCCACGAATTTTTTTCTAGAAAGTGGGTAGGATTTCGGGGGTATATGTATTCACCAAAAATGATTGTAATTGACCCCCGCAACCGAAAATTATTTTTACAGAACGATTTGAAATTTTTGAATTTAATTGTTAATAACTTTTTAACGAAGCCTCCATCAACAAATTGGTATTCTTGATTTTCATCTTAATGTAGCCTCTAGAATCTCTCATTCAAATTTTTCCCAGAGGTGACCGAACACCCTATATAATTATGTATTTTTATTTAAAATAAATGATGCAATAGTTTTGTTTATATCGTACTATAGGTAACACATTCAAAATACCTATGACACTCAAAGAGTTAAGGATTTAGATTATTCTAGCGTAGAATACCATATTTGCTAACCTTTTTTACGATTTAATTATAAAAAAAAAGATATAAAATACTTTGCAAAAATATACTTTTTCTCTTCGAAAAATAAAAAGTGATACTTCCTTAAAGTGAGACCTCCTGCTTATCTAAATTCGAAATACAATAGATATTTCTAATAAATATAACTGTGATTATAGCAAGAGCCAGAATAAAAGAAAAATGGCTATTATTAACAGAATTGCGATTTTCTGAAGCTTGATTACCGATCTTTTATTTTTCCCCCTACAATTATGTTTTATATAGAGTGTCCGGCCACCTCTGAGAAAAATTTTAATGAGAGATTCTAGAGACCAAAATAAGACAAAAATCAAGAATGCCAATTTGTTGATTGAGGCTTCGTTAAAAAGTTATTAACGTTTAAAGTTCCGTCTGTAGAACGTCAATCTGCGAACAGCTGCGTACGCGTGACAGTAATCCTCACTCAGAAAACTGTAAGGCTGTCGATACGTCACTAAGTAGAGTTCCTCATGCTGAGTGAGAACCACTATCGCGTGCACGCAGCTGTACGCAGGTTGCTTATCTTTAAACGTTAATAACTTTTTAACGAAGCCTCCATCAACAAATTGGTATTCTTGATTTTCGTCTTATTTTGGTCTCTAGAATCTTCCATTAAAATTTTTCACGGGGGTGTACAATACAAAATTGGAATACAATAACTCGAAGGTATATAAAAAAGCTATACAAATCCATCCCAAAACGTTTGCTCCAAATTGTACACAATAAAAAGTGTAAGGCTGTCGATACGTCACTAGGTAGAGTTTCTCATGCTGAGTGAGAACCACTGTTGCATGCATGCAGCTGTTCGTAAATTACCGTTCTACAAGCGGAACTTTAAACGTTAATAACTTTTTAACGAAGCCTCAATCAACAAATTGGTATTCTTGATTTTCGTCTTATTTTAGTCTCTAGAATCTCCCATTAAAATTTTTCCCAGGGGTGGCCGAACACCCTGTATAATAAACTTCATATTTACAGCTAATTTGCCAAAGACGACTTCCTTCTTATTCAAAGAAAGGCTGTAGATCTCAAGTTCTGCTGATCGTCGTTTAGAACGACTGTTTCTCTCGAGTAATTGCATAAATTGTTATTTATTGAACAACGAAACGTCTTGTTACAAGAAATATTTGTTTAGATGAGAATTCTATCCACACGTTTTTAATCATAAATACTATTGACGTTCCTACCTTTTCTATCACGTTTTTGACGATATTTTTCATTTTCAAGGAAGACGAAATCCCATCAGCGAAGTCGATCGCGACATAGAAAAAGTAAAGTCGGATTGGCGAACGTTAAGGAACAACAGTGGTTTTACGCGTGGCAGAAATTTAGTCCCAGGCTCTCGATCGAAACAATTGTACGACACATTGGATAAAATGACGCGCGAAATAGACAAAATACAAAAATCATATTTGGATCCCAAATCGAATCAGTATTTACAACGAATCGCGACCAAAGCGTTAAATGATTCGCAGTCTCCGTTCGAAGAGAAAGTCGATAAAATTAAGAATGTACTTTTCCCAAAAGGAAATCCCCACGAAAAATTCATCGGTAAAAAAATCGTTGATGAAATTTCGAATAACGGTTCGAACAATACTTTAAAAAATACTCCGATGAGAGGCATGTACGCGAGCAAATTGGAGACAAGATCTCTGCTCTCAGTCAAGAATGCTTGCAAATCAGGTGGCAGTTTATCATCGAATTTTAAAAAAGGGAACTTAAACGAAGTTCCATCAAAATCGACGAAACAGATGAGTTCTGACATCGAACAATATTTGGAGGACTATATTAGCGACGCGGAAAGGAATTTCATGAGGAACGAGGAGCTGAAACCTGAAGAATTGTTTTCATCGTCGGACGATGTGGCAGAGATGCTGAAAAGATTAAACATACAATCTTTCGATATGTACGACATTGCAAATGACAATGACGATAGCGGAAAGAATTCTCCGTTAGAGAGCGCGGAGAGAACTAAAAATTATAATATAAAAAATTATACAATTAAAAATACTGGCGTAGAAAATTCTACGCAAGCAATAATGGATGGGGAAGCTCGAAGCGTCAAAATCATAAACGAACCGAGTGTAAAATATTCATTTCCAAAAAAGGATGATCGTTTAATACAAGATAATAATGTATCATGCTTTAATACTTCGATTCAAACGGGAACCGAATCAGCTCTCAAGGACAATCCATTTTTAGAAATGGGACTGCATGCATTGGACACTAATCTGTCTCGAAACGCATTATCGCGTGTGCTTCGATCGGAATATTTAAGAAAAGACGCATCGCTGAAACCTATGTAAAATTAAATATTAAAAATAGTGAAATTAAAATGTAAATTTTAGTTTTGAGTAACGAGGGTAGTTTTTTAAAGATATAATTTACATATTTTAGAAAACATATTTTTTTTTAATCATTAATAATATCTTCCTATGTGACGGTGCTTTAAAAACATTTAAATGTAATATGTGACAATTAAATTTCTCTATATATATATGTATATGTATATACAGTCTTATGTTTTACAGAATATACATTCGTTCTCTATAGTATAACGAATGAGAAATTCAGTTTCTTTTATACATATAAGCTGTCGCTAAAAGTTGATGTCAAACTTTCGAGGCATGTAATACTCATAAAAATACATGAGAAATTCATGATAAATGTGGGTCCAAATATCGTTACTTTCGGAATTATAAAATATCTTCGATGACGAGTTTTTAACAGCATAAATGTAAACACACTACGCCATAAGAGGATCTTCTACTAATTCAAATAAAAACATTTTCTTTTTTTGCGTTTTCTTCAAGTACAGACCCTCAAAAATATGCCTGCAGAGACATTTGAAGGAATTCATAAAATTAGCGAAGTTATAGACGTTTAGAAATTCAAAATAATAATGAATCATTGAACTCTCCAATATAATACTTTGCTTCAAAATATACAGGGTGTTCGGCCACCCCTGGGAAAAATTTTAATGAGAGATTCTAGAGGCCAAAATAGGACGAAAATCAAGAATACTAATTTGTTGATGGAGGCTTCCTTAAAAAGTTATTAACGTTTAAAGTTCCGCCCGAACTGAATTTTTTTCTCGAAAATGCGCAAGATTTCGGGGGCACGTCTATTCACCAAAAATGATTGCAATTGACCCCTGCAACCAAAAATAATTTTTTCTGAACGATTTAAAATTTTTTTTTTTCGTCGAAAAACAGTTGATTTTACTTGAAAATTTGTTTTTCATTTCTAATAAATTTGTTTAACACTCTACAGAAAAGTTGTCTAATACTTTTTTCATGGGTTCTGCTTCAGAAAAAGATTTCAATGAGATATTTTTACTATTGTAGGAGTTATAACCGTTTGAAAATTGGACAAGTTTTAGGGGGTTTTTCTCACTTTACGGTGTCAAGGAACAACTTTTTCAATATTGTTAGAATTTCTACATATCCTCCACTAAAATACGCGTTGTTTGCATTTTGAAACATTAAAATCCTCCAATACGTTCAGGAATTAGGACATTTTAAAGAATTTTTTTCTCGAAAGTGCGTAGGATTTCGGGGTATGTCTATTCACCAAAAATGCTTGTAATTGACCCCTGTAACTAAATATAATTTTTTTAGTGTGATTTGAAATTTTTTAATTTCGTCCAAAAATTTCAGTACCTATTCGAATTTTTTTCTCAAAATTGGGTAGAATTTCAGGGGTATGTCTATTCATCAAAAATGCTTATAATTGACCCCTGCAACCAAAAATAATTTTTCCGGAACTATTTAAAATTTTTTAATTTAATTTGTTAATAACCTTTTAACGAAGCCTCAGTCAAGAAATTATATAATTGTATAATTCTATAATCTCCCATTAAAATTTTTCCCAGGGAGTGGCCAAGCACCCTGTATACATTTCGACTCAAAGATAGTCCAGCTACTTCTTTGTGACGAGTGCAACTAGCAAGAGAGAGAGGGGGAGAAAAACCTTTCTTCGGGTGTATCACTTTATCGCACTCTCCGTGCACATAATCGCCTTTAAAACAAAGAAGTGGATTCATTACAATTTGTTTTCCCCTCAAATAAACAAAATCTATAACGAAACAGTACCATAAATCAATAAATCTCCGAATATTTATATGAAATATTTTCACTAAATCTTACAGAGTCATGTCTTCATCGTTGAAACGACGGATATTAAAATTGAATGTGTCTTTCTATTTTTCTTCTAAGCGTAATAAAAAGCAACTGCTCGTTTGGATTAATATTATATGGCGCCACAGTTTGACACCAATTTTCAAGGACACCCTTTATATACATATATCTGAACGTCTCACCTGACTCTTTCCGTTCATTCTTAGAAAAGATTTAAAAAATAATAATTAATTAGGCTGTATTTTACATTCGATAATTAACATGTTTAACCAATTCCATCGTGTGTGTAAAGCTATGGCACTATATGTAAACAGCAATCCGCGCTAACGTCACGACTGCAAACTGAACGATAAGATTATGAGAATTTCTCGCATCTTACGTACTCAGTATTATGATATGTTTTTAATTAACCGACGTGTGATGTATAAATGTGCCGTATTGATGTCCTGTATGTAAACGATTTAAATTTTTCATTCAAAAAGTCGTGTACAATGAACAGGATTCGAAGGTACATTTTCGCAGCAACCTTTGATCGATCGTATAAATTTTCCGAATTTTACGACAGACGATTGAGAGCTTCCTTCTCATCGAAGCATATCACAATACTGGAAGTGCGGAACTATGACTTTGATATATAATGGCCCCTGTAAAATTGATTGCTGCTGCCAACACGAAAACTGGCATCCAACGACCATGCGACGCGGTCACTAGTTCAGCCGTCAGCGGCCCACACAGAATACCCGGTATAGTCGCCTAAAAAGATATACGATTAATCGTCCTACTAGCTTATCTATAGCAAAATAATATTTATTTAACCCTAGAAAGACTAAAGAGAGCACGGAGAGGGAGAGAGCTTATCGAGACCATCGGTCAACAAACATGAAAAATGTACTATTTTTCTTGCATCAAGTATTACTAAAATATTACTAGTATATTACTAGAATACTAATACAAAAAGAAATAAATCAACATCTGAACTTTCTCAGCTACATACAGTATGTATCTTTTCAAATGTTTATATTCGATTATTTCTAGAAGTATTAGAAACATAAAAAAATGTTTCAGATAACAGTTCTATGGTTTTGAGGGGAATACATCATGATGATAATTGTTTAACCTTGAGGTAAACTGTAAGATCCAGTGAAGTTGACACTGAAATTTTTTAATGAAACCCTATATTTTTTTTATTAAATATTCCTCTAATTAATATCAACATACATTCGAAATTCACTACCTATGATCATCATATTTACAACGGATCCTCTTTGAATAACTCAAACTTTAAATCCGTAATATAAATCAAATATGTATATTTAAAACACTGCTAATAAACAACCTTCATGTTTGTAGGATGAAGATTCATTATGCATAAACAAATATAGCAACTATCACGTACTTTCTCTCAGTGACTCATTTGTATGTTTAAGGACTTTGCTGCCTCCCGAGAGTCGGGGTTAAGGACCGCTGAGTATAAGACAGAAAGCATAATACAAATATACCACAGTCACCATATAATGTACGTACATCAAGTACACCACATAACACACAGCACTCACACCAAATACAGTAGTGCCTGCTTAAACATCAGATCTCAGAAGTTGAGGAGGACTAGGCAGTGATTCACATGTTTTCCTACTCTTCAGTATTCCTTTCCACTCTACTTCGACGATTGTGGAATCGTTCCACGTGACATAAGCGAAGAGTATAATAAGTAATTCGGTATAACGATTCTCATAAAATAGCAGGTCATCGGTCCTTCACTCTTCTAACAATCAACATAGCAGTGACTGCTCGAAAACCCAGGAATAATCAATGTATACATTGATAATTCTCGAACATTGTACATAATAAATATGTTATTAACCATACTGCATTGGTGATCACGAATAATGAATTTTATAGGATTAAGGACTTATGTGTCCATTTAGCAAACTGGGACCCCGAGCTTACAAGAATCAAGGAAAAATACGTTGGCCATTCCTGAGTCCTACCCCAGACCTAACTATACTGCACTGGTGATCATGAATAATGAATTTTGTAGGATTAAGGACTTATGTGTCTATTTAGCAAACTCTGGGACCCCGAGCTTACAAGAATCAAGGAAAAATACGTTGACCATTCCAGACCTAACCATACTACATTGGTGATCATGAATAATGAATTTTGTAGGATTAAGGACTTATGTACCTATTTAGCAAACTCTGGGACCCCGAGCTTACAAGAATCAAGGAAAAATACGTTGACCATTTCTGAGTCCTAATCCAGACCTAACCTAGACCTAACCATACTGCATTGGTGATCATGAACGATGAATTTTATAGGATTAAGGACATATGTGTCCATTTAGCAAACTCTGGGACCCCGAGCTTACAAGAATCAAGGAAAAATACGTTGACCATTTCTGAGTCCTTGGACAACCATCGTAATGTCGATTGTTAGAAGTGTGAAGGACCAATGACCCGTTGTTTTACAAGAATCACTATACCGAGCCGCCTACTATACCATCCTTGCTGACACAGTACAAGGAATATTGAGAAGTGGGGAAAGTGTCAGTCTCTACCTAGCTTCTTTATTTGAGACCGACCTTATGTAGTAAGGTGAATTTTATGAATTCAACCGAGGACAGCAGACGGAAGAAGTGCGAATGAAATACAATAGCTGGTATGCGCCGGATTTAATAGTTTCCAAGATGTTAGGTTAGGTTTGCAGCTTGCAACTCGGAATGAGTTTGACTTTACACGTCTTTAGATTCAATTAGAATAGTGTCATTCGGAAAAACGGCCAAAATTTGAGAAACGTGTGTAGGTTCGACAAACCTCTCCCATCAGTCTTCAACGATACGCGATTCAGTTTTTCTAAGGTTACAGTTAAGAGAATTCAAACTTACGATAGTATTAGAAACCGCAAAAGTGATGCCCGCGTGATTTGGTGCTATATCCGCATGATTACTAAGATGACCAGCAGAATTACACGCACAAAGGCCCATGGATATTGAAACAAAGCTGCAATAGACAAAGTGACAATGTAAGATATATCGTAACGTTTAAATAAAAAATTATTTCATACTATGTGCAAGAACAATTTTAATACTAACATCACTGCAGCGAGTAAATTGTCCACGGCACAGAATGCTAATAAAAATGCGCCGGGACCAACTAGGCCTATGTTTGTCATTAATCTCCTTACAGACAAGACTGACCATCTCTTCTGTATGAAATTGTCAGCACTGTGTCCAGCAACTACAAGGAAAAAATGATACAGTTTATTTAATGGAATTTCTAGAATTTGTTTACTCGTTATTACTTAAATAATACGTACCAATACCAACAAGAGAATTTACAATGTACGGAAGCGCCGTCAAACTAATACTTTCTTTATTAGCGGACAGATTTCTTGCTAAGTAAGTTGGCAACCATTGCATTATTATATAATTACTCCAGTTCATTGCAAAATGCGCTATGTACAATGCCCATAAAGGCCAATGTGAAATAAATTCAATCCAACGCAAACTCCTAATTTGCATTACCTTAAAAATAAAAAAGAGTTAATTAGTCACTCTAGCTAATTTTGTCCACTTTTTATTAATTTAAAAAAAAAAGCAATTACCTTAGGTACGAATAATGGAATTTCATCCTGAGAATTAGTTTCATGATACAGTATTAACCATAGAAGTGTCCACAGAATGCCAATTGACCCAAATAAGTAAAAACCTGTTTGCCATAATACATTTGCACACAACTGGAAGTATTTTATACATTTAAAAAGAAATTAATTAACTGCAATACATCGATAAACACTAAATTATAAATATTATAGATAAGGCTTACAATAGATGCAACTACTTGTCCAACCGAACCAGCAGCTACAAGGTATCCAAATGCACGAGAGCGTTCCTCTACAGGAACATTATGAGCAAACAAGTGGAAAATAACTGGCAAACCTACAAGAAATACAACGTTAGATCGACTAAAATAAGGTTACAGAATTTAACGTTAAATAATAATTTACCTAGACCTTCTCCAAGTCCTAGAATCACCCTACAAATGATGAGCAATGGAATTGATTGTGCTAGAATTGGAGTTACAACTGTACTAATAGACCATAATAGAACCGCTAACATTAGCACTGTTTTGCACCCAAATCTATTTGCTGTACTTGCACCAATAATCTGATTTAGCAAAAAGGTTATAGAAATGTGTTACATATGGTACCACACAAAGCAATGAGGTAACATATATATTCTTTGGTAGATAACGTATAATTCGTTACATTAAAATAAAACGAAAAACTGAAGAGCGTAAATTAATTAGAGAACATATGAATGCTTAATACACCGTCGTACCTGACTAGTGAAATAACCAAAGGCAAATGCGGAGAGTATCCAACCTTGCCAATGCAAATTCCATTTGAATTCATCGGTCATCGGGACAATTGCTATTGGCATTATAACACGATCGGCCGCGTTTATAAAATTCGCGGCGGAACACAATGCTACGATCCGCGATGTTCGCGGAAGCATTCTAAATTTCGGCATGTTTAAATAATTTTAATCAGTCACATCGCACGACCGTTTTGTTCGATCTTAACCTCAATTGACACGTAGGATAACAAATTTGTTACAGTACTATGTCACTCGAAACCCGTTATCGTCGACAGGAAACATTGTGGTTGTTGGTTCAATATCTGCGTATTGAAGCGCTGATAAAATAAACAAATCCAGTAAAAACAGTCATAAAGATTATTCACATTGTGCGGAGGAAAGGAACAGAACTCAACATGTCAAATACCATGGTTTTGAGTACACGAATACCATGTACAAAGTTGCTTCTTCAAATCATCTATAGATGGTGCTTAGTCTGAACGATTTAAAATATTTATATAATTTATTCGACAAGTTTTTATTTCGTTTTAGAGTCGATTCTCCTTAAAATGTTTATTATTCACGACTGTAAGTTTGTTCCAATATATTTTTATAATCAATACCCTCCATGATACCTTCTATTTCAACTAAAGGTTCAGCTCCTTGGGCACAGAATTTACTCCACACCATAACATTTTCTAATGCATATAACATTTATGTTTCTAAGATGTTTGCATATTCATGCTTTTCTTTTTTATTTTACGTATGGAAAATTCCAGAAAATGGTGCAAAGTAGTGCACTTTTACCGATTAAAAATTATTTTTGCGCAATTGGATGCAGTCCATCTCATGTAAACGATCTCGAGCAAACCGGAAACGGGTCTTCCAGTTCTCTTTAGATACTAATGGTTTTTCAACGCCATATCAACACTAATTTTCCTTGGATCTGCAACCGATAAATCTTCTTGTTTTATCTAATTGTTGTTTTCTTGGGCTGATCACATATTTACACGTTTTATAAACATCTTCTTTCAAAATATTGTTTTTTATTGAATGAACATTTTGCTTCTGGACATTTATTCCTCATTCGTTAAGCTCCTAATACTTTTTTCTTTTAATATTTGTAGTAAATGTTTGCCACGTACCATGCTAAAATAGATTTAAAAAAAAGAATATAATAGTCCGACGAAAGTCATGTTCCAGATTGTAATTTATATTTGTAAATGAATCGTCCGAATACTTTTGTCTAGTGTATGTAGATAAACTTATTTTGTACTTCGTAATATGTAGATATCTACGTCTAATCTCTACAATTACCTGCACAAGGACAACAACTATCAATAGAAACATTCACGACAAAATATATTTGCCTGGTACTGTATTTTGAATAAGTACAACGTGCTACAAAACTAAATAATAGTTTCTCGATTTTTCAAATTCATAATCACATTATGAAAAACGTTATGTTAACATCTTGCACCTATACATATACAGGGTGTTCGGCCACCCCTGGGAAAAATTGTAATGGGAGATTCTAGAGGCCAAAATAGAACGAAAATCAAGAATACCAATTTGTTGATGGCGGCTTCGTTAAAAAGTTATTAACATTTAAAGTTCCGCTCATACTGAATTTTTTTTTACAAAAATGCGCAGGATTTCGAGGGTATGTCTATTCACCAAAAATGATTGTAATTGACTCTCGCAACCGAAAGTAATTTTTCCAGAACGATTTGAAATTTTTTTTTCGTCGAAAAATTTAGGCACCTACCACCTTGTCGATTTTTCTTGAAAAGTCGTTTTTGATTTTTAATAATTTTATTTGACATTGTACGGAAAAGTTGTCTAATACTTTCTTGTAGGTACCCATGAGCTCTACTTTAGAAAAAAGTTTCATTGAAATATGTTCACTATCGTAGGAGTTATGGCTGTTTGGAAATTGGACCATTTTTATGGGGTTTTTCTCATTTTAGGGGGTCAAGGAACAACTTTTCGAATATTTTTAGAATTTCTACATATTCTATACTAAAATACGCGTTGTTCGCCTTTTGAAATTTTAAAATCCCCCAATTCGTTCAGAAGTTATGACATTTTGAAGATTCGCATGAAATTTGGGGGAAGCATTTCTGGTCTCATATTAGATTTTCGGTCAGGAATTTTTTTCTCGAAAGTGGATAGGATTTCGGGGGTATGTCTATTGACAAAAAATGATTGTAATTGATCCTCACAACCGAAAATAATTTTTTCAGAACGATTTGAAAATTTTTTTTACGTCGCAAAATTTCAATACCTACTCGAATTTTTTTCTCAAAAGTGGGTAGGATTTCGAGGCTATGTGTATTGACCAAAAATGATTGTAATTGACCCTCGCGACCGAAAATAATTTTTTCAGAATGATTTAAAATTTTTTTTTTTCGCCGAGAACTTTCAACACCTACTCGAATTTTTTTCTCAAAACTGCGTAGGATTTCGAGGATATATCTTTTGATCAAAAATGCTTGTAATTGATCCCTGCAACTGAAAATAATTTTTCCAGAACGATTTGAAATTTTTTAATAACTTTTTGACGAAGCCTCAATCAAGAAATCGATATTCTTGATTTTCGTCTTATTTTGGTATCTAGAATCTCCCATTAAAATTTTTCCCAGGGGTGGCCTAACACCCTGTATATAAAAATTACAAGTATCAATAATGTGCAAAAGGTAGGAACGATTTTTTTTATAATTATCTTATTTATTTAATATTAATGAAGCTATTGTACAAAAGTAGAACTGACATTATCGTGTCAGTGATAGGTAATATATACAGTTGGTTTTAAAGGACGATGTGAAAATATTTCGAATTTTTCTCCCAATTTAAATATCAACTGTTATAACGTGGCAGCTGTTGGTTGATTTCTGATCTGTCGAGGGCCCTTTGATACGTTTAAGCGTGGGGAAGATGTTGTCCTTCAGGATGGAAACCATTCTCGTCGGCAAGATAATTCACTGTGTATGCAACATTAGTAAGTGGGTCGACGAACGAGAAGCTACCGCGAACCTTGAGGAACTGCCCGTCTGTTCCACCAGTAACAAGTTCCGCAGTTTCCTGTTTACTTTGTCCGTCGGATAGCTCGTAACCATAGTTATAATTGCCAAGACCAACGTTATCAGAGGGACTTTCCTTAAGAAGCACGACCGCCTCTTGTTGGGGAGGAACCGGAACTGCCAGAGCGACAGCGACGAGGGTTGCAAAAGCAATGATCTAGAAAAAATAGAATATGTTGCATTATATGTTAACTAATAACAACCTTGGGCGCATTTTATTTGAAATGAAATGACAAACAACGATTCAAGATCATGAATTATTTGGAAAATTTTACAAATAATACAAGAAATGTAATTTTATTTCATTCAAATAATTTTTTATTCGAGTTAATTCTCTCGAACAAATAATTAGACATAAGAGATTGCAGCTGGGTTATCTATTATTTTATTTGAATAAACCAATTATCATTTCAATCGTAATAAATTATTGAACTTAGAATTCTTTTATTTATACGAATAAAAAATGAAAAAATATTTCATTTGAGTGTCAAATAACGAAATAATCTAAAGAAGAATCATTCGAATGTTCAAATAAATTTACGTATGATTATTTCAAATAACATCTAGCCAAATAAGATGATATATTATTTTAATGATCATTTTTTAAAAGCTTCATTTCAACTATGCAGCCCGGATATTAGTAAATAAAGATTAAAAACCAAGTAATAAGTATAATATTTGGTTCATCTAGAGATATAATTATTTCGTTATACTTATAGTGTGCTGCGAATACACGTTGACATTTCGAGACCATAAACAAGCGTTATCATCGTAAGTAAACTGAACAATCGAAACATAAATATAATAAACTATATTAATTATAAATATAGAAATGAATTGTTCAATCTTTTTAAAAATAATTTTAAACAATTTATGGTAAAGATATGAATTCAAACAGAAAAAATGTAAACAGGAAGTTTATGTGTTTGTATTGCATAAAGGAAATATAGCAGTATGGAACAAATTAACAAATAATTAATGGACTGTATATCGAGAGCAAAGAGCGATTTTTAAGCATTTTATCAACAATTTAAAATGATAAACGATATTAATATACATTATATTTATGTAATTTTATAGATTTCGATTTTCCAATTCACTTTGTAATATGATTTGTTATTAAGATCGAATAAACTCGCAATTACTGTATCAATTTATGTGATACCTACGATTTTCATTTTGATAGTAGGTAGATGTGGCTTGTCTGGTTTGGAAGACTGATGTGGATCCTCAAAACCGTCTGCAATTTTATAGTGGTCCTCCTTCTGCCAAATTTCGTACGGTTCCACGATAAATTCACCTTTCACCTTTCCTCAATATATTAGAGACTCGATCGTTGATAGTTTGACCTTCATCGTAAAACTGTGCGAGTCTGGCGAAATTTCAGTTCTCGATTTTTTATAAGATTTCATATACGTCCCATAAAAAAGATGAAACCGTGAAATTATATTTAGTTTCAATAAGAAACTATATTTAACAAAGTATAATATAATGGTACTTAATTACGAATCTATAAATTTAATTTATTTATTGAGATAATATATTAGAAAAAAAATTACTAAATAATAAAAAACAATCAGATACGAGGTTCTTATTTTGATTAATTTTCAATTGGCCAACGAAAATTAATGTGAATGTTAGTTTACCATCAAGTACAGTGAAATTATTATTAAATACCGTATTCGATAAAAAGAATTACTAAATAGTAAAAAACAATCAGATACGAGGTTCTTATTTTGATTAATTTTCAATTGGCCAACGAAAATTAATTGGAATATTAGTTTACCATCAAGTACAGTAAAATTACTATTAAATACCGTATTCGATAAAAAAAATTACTAAATAATAAAAAACAATCAGATACGAGGTTCTTATTTTGATTAATTTTCAATTGGCCAACGAAATTTAATTGGAATATTAGTTTACGTTCAAATACAGTAAAATTACTATTAAATGGCGTATTCGAGAAAGAAAATTAAATAATAATAAATAAATAATAGTACATAGTTTACTAAAGAAATATTTAATAATGTCACGAACGAATAATAATGATTTTCGCTAAATAATGAAAGAATCCATTCGATTTTAAGATACCATATATGTATAGTTATAAAGCATGTTTTTTTAAATCCAATTACATCGTTTATCAAAAATAAATGAACAAAATAAATTACATCTCGATGATGAGATTATAATTATTTTATTATTCCTATACGCACATACAGTAAAAATTAATTCACCAAGGAAAACATAAACGAACATTAATTCGAAGCTAAATTAATTTGTACGAAAATTTGTATTATTAAATAAATATACAAGTATAAGAATAAGAATATATTTTGTAAGCAACAATAATTAAGAGAGAATACATATTTTTAAACTTGTCAATAATACGAATAATAAAGTCTATTGATAAGAGAACATTGTTTAAGAAGAAGAAATTTGAGAGAGCGTCAATTTCTAAACCTTTTTTCTTCCAATACTGTAATATCAACACGAAGATACTTTCGAAGCTGTATCTTCGCTCTTTCGCCTTGTCACCTTTTCTCTCCTACAACGAAGGTAGAAAAAGAAACATTAATGACAGATGTAACCTTTAGAACAGTTAATAATAGTAGAATCTGTATAATAATGCGCATAATAAAATGTCATCTGTATGTTTATAGATACATATTCATGTCCTTTTTACAAAGTGGTAATAAGTACTATTTAATCGTGAACAGTAAATCCTTTCGACCGACACTGTTAACAATCGTCTTAATCGATCTTTGTTGCCAAGAATATTTCAAAGAGTCGCCGATTCGAAGATAAGTATAGCAAAAATAATCGATTTCCAAACATCGCGTATCGATGAATCAAGGGAAACCAGTTATGCGGATAAACTTTTACGACATGTATTATTACAACACCGTTTCATCAACCGCCTAATTATCTTCTCGGCATCATTGAGAACAGTCTGTGGTAAAATCTGAAGTTGACACTTCATGCAACATAGTCTTGCGTTTGCTATTTCCCTAATATGTATTTTTCTTACTGATCTGCGAAGAATAATTATTTCTACTAAATTCCATTTTGTGTCAGTCTATTTTATTTTTTTAATATTTGATCGATATAACTTCATAGAAAAAACACGAAATAGTGAATTTATTACACAATTTTTTAATTGAATGATGAACTATTGAAACAATTTTATAAAACATCTCTTCTTTGCTACCTTTGTAATTTCGCTGTATGGTTTATTAGACCTGAATAAATTACATTTTATATTACTATTGGACCACAGTCTTTAAAGAAAGGAAAAATTCTTTAACCCAGAAATTCAGAAAACTTCTGGAATTGAAGCTTTCTAACAAACAATGCTGTTTTTTTTTTATTTTTTTAATTAAAATCAATGTAAGAGGTTAAAACGAAACCTAAAAAATCAAGCTGCTTTTTGTTATTATTCTTTCATTCACAAATGATAGTAAATATACTAAAAATGTTATAGGCAAAAGTTATTCCTTTTAATAGGATCTCTCCTTTTATTAACATGCATCGATTACTTAAACGATTTCACAAAATTGATATTGTAATAGTAGACTGTTTTTGTATAAGTTCATTGTTTAAAATACTTGAAATTTTTCTTAATTCAATAAAACAGTTATCAGGGATATTTTTGTAAACAAATAATATGATTCATATACATATACCCCTATCGAATTATTTAATGACAAATCGATAGTTTTCAATTTTTATATTGTGATCGACAAAATGTTTAATCAAGCCTTAATAAATATTACATTTTGAGAAAGTTCGTTTTGCTGGAGCACTTCTTGTGTGGTATTAATTGACTCAGCATCTTTTTCCTTAAAACTTAAAACTATCTATTTACATGAAAACTAGAATGAATACAGTTTTTTAAATTTCTTTAAAAAGAAATTTAGTTTTGACTCTATTTGGTCAAAATTAGTTCCGATGACAGAAGAGTACTTTTTTATTAAAAAAAAATTGTTTTACCGATTATATGCATTTGTTGACTAATGAAAAATGTAGTTATTCTTATTTAGCAATTCTCTGCAATTATCTAGTTACGATACAAGTACTTACCGATAGACTAAATTAATTTAACGATATAGATGTTTCATATGAATACCAGTGAAATATATTCTTGCATATCATCTTAAATATAAATATGCAAAACATATGCATTACGCAAAAAATGCAAAATCTATATTTTTAGAATCTTCTGATTACAAAATATATTTCTATCCTGGTCCCATTGGTTTATCTGTTTTTTATAAGAAATATGCATTTGCATGAATCTCCGCAGTCTAGTAATTATATCATCGACATGTTTTTAAAAATATTACATTCAAATAATCATTAACATTCAATATTATTTCATGTAATACTTCGCAGAAAAATTTGTTGACCTCGTTATTGACAAATATCTGCGTAAAATATAAACAAAAACATGTTCCATGTAACGTTATCAGCTTACAATTTGACTTTCTTGATAATTGCTGTATTATGTTTAAGTGATATATTTGCAATCTTTATGGTTACGCATTTAATAGTGCACTCAATAATTTATACAATATTTTGTTAATTATTTGATGTAAAGGGTACACTAAAAGGAAAAATAAATAATTCACATGTAGCATTAATAAAATGTTTTATAAAAATATAACATTAATTTTTGTAACAAAAACAATGGTCTCCTGTTATAATTTCATAATTTATATGTATTCTTGTCTTCTCAAAAGTGTTCATTGTTAAAAGGATGCAATCATTCAATTTGTAATCTTGGAAACTTATCTCAATTTTGTTTAATAATGAAAATGTGATATTGATTTATTTAATCTGCTATTGATTATAAGTCGTACGTAAGTACAAGAATGTGTTGCGAAAAAAGAAGAAAAAGTGAACAGAAAAATGGTAAAGAATGGTAGTTTAGAAATGGCAATACAGCATAATCACAGAACGATAAATTAGGAATGATAATTGGCCAATAATTCTAATTTTACGATTTAATTTGAAATTATGTATGCCATAAGTTAGCTGCTAAAATTGTGAGCTGGTTCGAATGTTCAATCTGCCATTGTAAATCGACTGAAACACAAACGGAACCACGAGAAGAAAGTTAAAAAAATTAATTCATTTAAAAAGCATCAAATATTAAACAATAATATCAAATGCAGTTTGTTTCCCATTCTTGTCGTGTTCAGGTCATAATCTATATCATGAACGCAACTCGTGTTTTTCATGTTTGGCCTATAATATAAATCACAAGCTTGACTCAATATTAAAGGGTTAAAAATGGTAACAAGATGATATTTCGGAAATGGTAACGAACCAGTAATTCTAAAATGACAATACGACGTGATAAAAAAAAAATAGTAACAGTACGATGTATCAGGAACAGTAATGTGATTAAAGTAATAATTATTAAAGTAATAGTAAGAAGACAATTGATTTTAACCCCTTAACGTTCATACCCGAATCTGACTACTTTGAAAAGCGATATTTGTTTAATCTAATGGTTTAAGGGATGATAATATTTGTTTTCTTTCAAATTATACGTTGGATACAACATCGTAAGTAGCAAAAACCGCATTTTTAGAAACAAATCCAATAAAGAAAACTGATCATTCTTGGTTAACCCGAAAAATATGAGCGTTAAGGGGTTAACGGAACGATGATTCGAAAATAGTAACAGGTGAATAATTTGTAAATGGTAACGTTACTATTATTCAGTAGATAATAATTAAAAAACAGTAACGGTGATTTAAAGGGGGTTAACAGGATGGTTGTTCGGTAATCAGGTATTTAACAGCAAAATTTATTTAAACTAAAGGTACAATTTAGGCAGGTATGTGTTCACCCTGTGGGTGGAAACCGTTCTCGTCGGCGACGTAATTGACGGTGTATCTGACGTTGGTCTGCGGGTCGACCCAGGAGAAGGTGCCACGGACAGCAAGCGCCTGGTTCTCGGTTCCTGCGTTGATCACGTCCGCGGTTTCCTGGTGAGACTGACCATTGGAGAGCTCGTAGCCAAAGTTATAAGCGCCGAGGCCGATATTGTCGGAGGGTGTTTCTTTGACCAGGACAACGTCGTCGGGCAAGCCCTGGGGTGCAGCGTACGCGACAGCGACGACAAAAGCGAAGACAACGAACTGCGAAGAAAGCCAAACGATTAGCACCTGCATCAGGAAACGACGCGAAGATCTGACGAAACAGGACGCGTCATCGTTGATGGAGGCTCGTTAACGCGTCGACCGAACCCGACCCCGGAATCGCCATTACCACTCAAACGTGCAAAGAGACAACAAGATTCTCCTACCCTTATCGCGTAACTGCATTTTTAAAAAATAAGGATATTTGTTCTGTACACTATAATGGCGCGTATCGTTGATACTAATAGTAATAAATGAATAAAAACCGCATGACCCACGTGAGGGTCAGTGGACAGTCAACGCGTTAACACTTTGGCTTCCACTGTGAAACTAGAAAAATTAATTCTCGTGTTCGGATGTCGAGGGAAATAAATTTGGATAGAATTTTAGCAAACTTACAAAAATAAACACCGAATCAAATTCTATGTTACGCAGTTTACGATGGTGTAAAATCAAAATTGTAGTCTCGCAGAAAATTGCACGGTCTGGCAGTAAACGCGTTAAAGGAGACTCGTTAATTCGCGAGGCACACAACGTCGACTCGTATCGCGTGTTGCGCCATTGATCGTAAAATTTGCACGAAGTTGCGGTGAACGCGACGGCGTCTTGGCGCAAGTAACGGCGTTTGATCGTTTCAGCTGTCGCGATTTTGACGATACGGGACACCGCGTCCACGCAGTGACGTCCGTGTAATGGCCCCGCACGATTCGTCACTGGTTCAACCAGGGGAATGCTAGTTTTCGCACCGAACGGTCTACGGCGTTACGTAAACAGAAATCCGTTAACCGTTCGCTTAAAATAAATCTACGAGGTGTTTACGTCCGAACGGGAGAACAATGATAGCGGATTCTACCGTGTAATTGAGACGGGTATCGTTGTTATCGTTAAATGGTACGTAACAATCCCTAGCGGCACGTTAATTGCTCGCTCGTAACCGCCGTTGGATCGCCGCGATCTCACAAACAACGATTTCGAGGATAAGGATACGATCCACTGACGGTACGTTTCGCGACCGTGCGGGAGAACAACGGATGGTGGATCTTCGTCTTCGTTAAATCGGACGCGGTTGCACTTGGTATCCGGTGTTACGAGTGTTTGCTAGTCAATGTGAACACGCACCAGCTTCATTGTTGGCGTTTGGATTAATTTGATTCTTGCTTCTCGGAGAAGATGAGACGGTCGAGACCCTGAGCTGAGCTAAATCACGATACTGATTCGATGATAGTCCACGGGGCGATTATATAGTCGGATTTCGATATGAATATTACCCCTTCCAACGTTCGTTTCGCCCAAATGTTCTGTTGGCCACGGTGTCGAAATCGTCGTGTAGGCATTGGCCAGGCGGTGGTAGAACGATGACCGACAATGGAGAAGAGGCGGTGAATGTCAGACAGGAATTCGAGGAAGAGCAGCCAAGAGCGAACATCGTGGTTTCACCATGACCGCGTCTCGCCGAATCTTCGGGAGTCTGACCAAAATTGGATGGAACAATGGATGCGTTCCGGCGCGGCGTCAGGAAGCTCTCAGATAACACGCGTGGTGGGTCATTGTAACCGGAGGCCGATTGGAAATGTTAAAATTTTTAATTACTTCCGATGTAACAGCAATTTTTTAACTTTCAACTTTTCTGTTATACGAACATACAGTAAAATATCGATTATCTCCTAATAGGTGTCTATAGGTAGTAAAATCTAATAAACTAATAGGAAGACATATTTGTTCCAATAATAGCATTTTCGAATTTACTTTGATACTGAAGCTTATTAAACACGATACATATGAAATAATTAACGAGAACACTGTAAGGGCGTATTTCGGACTAGAATTTCAAAAAAATCTGTTTTTTTTTCATTTAATTTAAGTTTCAAAAATGTGTGTGCGATACCATTTGCTTTGATTTATAAAAATAACAAAATTATAGAGGTCTGTCTACGAACATACAGTAAAATCTCAATTATCTAATAAACTAATAGGGAGACATATGTATTCCAACAATAGCATTTTCGAATTTACTTCGATACTAAAGCTTATTAAACACGATACGATAAAATTAATGACACTGTTAGGGCGTATTTCGGACTAGAATTTCAAAAAAAATCTGTTTTCTTTCATTTAATTTAAGTTTCAAAAATATGTGTGCAAAACCAGTTACTTTGATTTATAAAAATAACAAAATTATAGAGGTCTGTCTACGAACATGCGGTAAAATTTCGATTATTTAATAAACTAATAGGGAGACATATTTTTTCCAACAATAGCATTTTCGAATTTACTTTGATACTAAAGCTTATTAAACACGATACGATAAAATTAATAAGGACACTGTTAGGGCGTATTTCAGACTAGAATTTTAAAAAAATCTGTTTTCTTCATTTAATTTAACTTTCAAAAATATGTGTGCAAAACCATTTGCTTTGATCCGTAAAAATAACAAATTATAGAGGTCTGAATAAGTTTGGCTTATGAAAAAAAAAATTTTAAATCGTTTTGGAAAAATTATTTTCGGTTGTGGGGGTTAATTACAATCATTTTTGGTGAATAGACATACCCCCGAAATCCTACCTACTTTCGAGAAAAAAAGTTGAGAAGGTGTGAAATTTTTCGACGGAAAAAAAAATTACAAGTCGTTATGGAAAAATTCCTTTCGGTTGCGGGGGTCAATTACAATCATTTTTGGCCAACAGACATATCCCCGAAATCCTACCCATTTTTGAGAAAAAATTTCGGACGGAAAATCTAATGTGAGATCAGAAATGCTTCCCCGAAAATGCGAATCTTCAAAATGTCATAACTTATAAGACGAAACTCAAGAATATCAATTTCTTGATTGAGGCTACGTTAAAAAATGATTAAAAAATTTAATTGAAAAATTTCAAATCATTCTAAAAAAATTATTTTCGGTTGCAGGGGTCAATTGCAATCATTTTTGGTCATTACATATACTCCTGAATTCCTAGGCATTTTCGAGAAAAAAATTCCTTATCGAAAATCTAATCTGAGACCTGAAATGGTTCCCCGAAATTTCATGCGAATCTTTAAAATGTCATAACTCCTAAACGGATTGGACGATTTTAATGTTTCAAAAAGCAAACAACGCGTATTTTGCTAGAGAACATGTAGAAATTGCAAAAGTATTCGAAAAGTCATTCCTTGACACCGCAAAATGAGAAAAACCCCATAAAAATGGTCCAATATTCAAACAGCCATAACTCCTACAATTGAGAATATATTTCAATGAAACTTTTTTCTGAAGTAGAGCTCATAGGTAACTACAAAAATATATTAGACAACTTTCCTGTAGGTCGTCAAACAAAATTATTAAAAATGAAAAACGAATTTTTAAGAAAAATCGACGGGAGGTAGGTGCCTAATTTTTCAAATCATTTTAAAAAAAATTATATTCGGTTGTGGGGGTCAATTACAATCATTTTTGGTGAATAGACATACCCCCGAAATCTTGCGCATTTTCGAGAAAAAAATTCATTACAGGCGGAACTTTAAACGTTAATAACTTTTTAACGAAGCCTCCATCAAGAAATTGGTATTCTTGATTTTCGTCTTATTTTGGCCTCTAAAATCCCCCATTAAAATTTTTCCCAAGGGTGGCCGAACAGCCTGTATACCATACTTTTGTCAACTAAAAATAATGAGTGTAAATAATGTTTAACTGACGGTATGCAACATTCCAACCGTTTTATTAATCTCAAACAAAAAAGCAAAGTTGAAATATATCTACTGACCATTGTATATAAATTTCAAGCCATTCGGTTAATATGTTAATGCAGTAGAGTTGTCAGTACAGTATTTAGACAATAGAAACAACTGTCAACAAATAGACATATAAGTAAATCTTCGATAGCAGAAAGTAATTTAATCAATTCTGATAATAAAATTTTACTCATAAAATGATATACCGAACACATTTTACTGACTATTACCCAGAGTACCAAGTACAAAAAATCTTTCCTTAATGTCAAATGTGCGTGATTGTACGAGGAACAACCGATGCATGCTTCCGAAGTTTAGAGTTACATTGCATTGCATGTGTAGAAACATGTAAATTTCTATTCTTAACTAACGTTGAGTGGCCTTGAAACATTTATTTTTTAAACATTTCCGGCCACAACGAAGATTCTCTAGAGAAACAATCCTAGAATTTAAAATTATAAAGATTACTGCCTAGGTATGTATTGCTTTTGCCGTAACGCGTACGAATGATTATAATTTCAAATTCTAAAATTGTTTCCGATTAGTTCTGAATCGTTTAAAAAATAAACGCCTGGAAGACGCTCAACGCGAGTTGTCTTCGATGAGCATTTATGACCTAATGTTTATTTCTGTTTTGTTTATGCGCCAGAGAAATAGTATGAATTTGTTGTGTATTGTTAAAACGACTATAAATTCTTATCTAGATAAAAATTTCGAATAACGAATCAACCGTTACTCGTCAAATAAGAATAAAAAATATTTCAAAATGAATGGATATGAATTTCACTGTATAAACGTCACGAATAAATTGCTACGCGTTGGTGTTATTGGTTATTTATGGCGCAAATTAAATTCTGTCCAACTCTGACCGAAGCAACTTACGAGGTAGATCTTCGACGAACGATCGTCAATATTACAGAAGGTTCGCTTTGTGTTATGCAATAGGGTCCTCTTTTAATAGGAATATCGATAAAACCAGTTAAAAGCTCCACGCAGTGTATCGAAAAGACTCGCTACAAATTGAAATTGGTCTGCGTTACGACATCGTGGACCTTCCAGCGTTCACCGGCGTTTACATTTTTTTTTTACAAATTGATCGAAGAGAGAAGATCTGGAGGTCACGTAAACAGGTATTTGCCTTCCCGAAAGCTGAATTTCGATATACTCTAACGTATATCAATTTTACCTAAAATTTATTCACGTTCTATAGATATCGTCTTGAGGCCTCAATCAGAAAGGGACAATATTAATATTCAAAGAATTCGATGCTGTTATTCGTGCATAATATACAAAGAATAAGTTTCTTTCAAACATAAATATTATTTATTGTTCTTATTTTTAATAGAAATGATAGGTAAAACTGTGATAAATATGGTAGTAAGAACAAAGATCTTTTATTCTTTTTAATCTTAAAGAATAAGAAATTTAAAATTTAAAATTTTTAATTTTAAACAGAATTTTAGGCTTCAGTCTTTTATTTATGTGTAAATTGCTGAATTAGCTTAGTGGCTGAAACATCTTAATTAAATAATTGAAACAAAATAATAATTCCCAATTTTGTCATGTTTCATAATTAATGCCTTGCTAAACATTGATAACTCTAACTCATCATAAGTTCTTTATATCAAGTTTCACAGTAGACTACACTCACCAATAAAACCTAATACATTAAAGACAATACATTTTCACACTCACGACGTATTCGTTCATTTTTTTTCAACATCGCATATATGAACAAATTTAAACAAAATTAAATAGTATACGCTTGAAAAATTACTACTAATGATCTCTTACGAGAAGGGATTAATTAAAAATAATCCAAAATATGAAACAGAATTTCGAGACCTTCGAAACGATATATCGTTCGAATAGACAAAATAAAAGTCGATAAAAAAGAACATAGAATAAACAAGTAAAAAACACATGGAACACCTAGATAATGGATCCGCGATACGGTGGACTGGTTTACAATAATTTCCATTTTAGCGTCGTGAGTTTCGTTTCAAAACCGAAACCGTGGCGCAACCGTGGCATTTAATTGCTCCGCGGCAGGTATAACGCGCGACAGAATTCACACGTGGATCAAAAAACATCGTACTTTGCGGAATCGGCGCGTTTAAATCTTGCAAATATATTCAAAGCCTGAAAGGTTAAAAATAAAGAACGGGGAGGATTGCGTCAACGCAACCTTCGCTGCGTCGCGTCCGACCATTCTTCCGCGGTGGAGCGTTCGAAGCATTCTCGTTGTCTAACGCGAGCAAGGAGAAAGAAAATACGTGCACGAGCTTTAAAAAGAAAGTGGCTGCTGTTACGTAAGCCGATCACTTATGCTAATTCTCGGGAAGAGCGACCGTCGCCGCGGAGAAATGGAAAGGGAAGAAGATGACTCTTCGCCGCGAGAAGACCTATATCGTTCGTGTCACGCGCGCGCTTCAATTTTTCTACTTTTTACATCCTTGTAATTGATCGGAAGCTGCACAACGAAGAACGACGTAATCGAAGGTACGCTCGTTTCGTGACGAAGACTCGTTGCCTCGTAGTTACGTCGTGTACTCGACGTTCTCGATAATCTTTCCATCCTTCGTGGACTTCTTTATTTAACGACGTTGAACAAGTTGCTGCGAAAACAGACACTTACGCGTTCCGACTTTGCAGCGTTTTATGCAATATGTACAAAGAAATAAGTACCTTCGTATTAATTTAACCTTTCCAGACCCCAAGTTTCGATGCAGTTTTTGATCGAGTCTGATTGACTGATAATACGTTTTCAAGGAATTGAAAAATATGAAAAAAGTCTGGAGAAAGTTCTGAGATTATTAAAAGGCACCTATTTAAAACGAACTATGAATCTTTTACTAATAAACGATTCTAGAATAACTTAAATGAAATATATAAGTTCCAACAGAATTTTTCTCAGGATCAAGAGGTACTTATTTATTTCAAACCCTGGGAAAAACCACTGTATAGTTTTATAACCCTTAGTTTTGATGCAGTTTTTAATCGAGTCTGATTGACTGATAATACGTTTTCAAGGAATTGAAAACTATGAAAAAAGTCTGGAGAAAGTTCTGAGATTATTAAACAGCACCTATTTAAAACAAACTATGAAACTTTTTCTAATAAACGATTCTAGAATAACTTAAATGAAATATATGAGTTCCATCAGAATTTTTCTCAGGATCAAGGGGTACTTATTTATTTCAAACCCTGGGAAAGATCATTGTATAGTTTTATAACCCTCAGCTGATATCAGAGGTCAAAAAGTTTCTTAAAATAACTTTTATAGTGTTCAATAAAGATTCTGACCAATACCCTTTAAGAACCGACATGATGTAATGGCAGTTATGAATGAAAAAGATTCTAGTTATATCGGTTATGGTCACGATATTACAGAACCGTTATATCGGGTTTGAAACGGCTCTACGAAAGCCATTCAATCAGTAAAGAGACAAACGACTGTAATTAAAAAATATATTTAAATAAAAGGCAATATTGACATTTTTGTCATCAATTTAAAATAGCTGTTTGCTATTAATAACTTTTATAACTTATTCAACAACAACAAGCCTTCTCGAAGAGTACAAAGAAGCATTTAAATAATAATCAATACGATATAAGTTGTTTACATTTTTGGAAATAGGTTAATCTGCGTCTGAAATTGGCTCTGAAACCGATTGCGTCAATTTCGATCCTCATCAATTTCAGTCGTGCATACTTTTAGTGAAATTTCCGTTGATCAGGTTTCGTTGAGTGGTTTCCCCACCCACGGTATTCTCTGCTCATTGTAAATATAGATGCCATGACATTAGATAATCGGTTGAGTTCGTACAGGCTCGTGCATCAGTGCACGGGTCGTGACTTTTTCTTTTTTGCACTGTTCATCGTGAGGCGAGACGATATTGTATAATCGATTGTGCACGAAGCGAAGGAGGATCCTCTCGATTAGAGGACAAAAAGTTTCGATCAGCTAGCCACGGATTTAATGTAACGACAGAATGCTTACCTAATAAAATGCCTGACAGGCCAGTGAACTAGTACTGTTTCTATTTTTAAGCAACTTGTCTTCTCGCTAAAGTTGCGGAATTCAAGTTTAAACGATAAACTAAATTTCAATCGCGAGTAATACGTACCGTACCCTTAATGTAATAATATTTTTCATAAACTCTGCTATAGACCATCTATGGCGAATTTTGAAAAGTTCAATTGAGGATTCAGAAATAATTAATAGAAGCAGAAATATAAAAGTTTCGATAACTATTTAACATTAAAGCGATCATAATTTAAATAATTAATTCTTTTATCAATGAACAGCTCAAACCCCTTTAGCGTTCCCATTTGTGTACATCGCAGTTGTCCATAAAGATCTTACTAACAAGCTGTATTATAATTCGCAATGAAATTATACAGTATATGACAATATGACGACTTTTATTCCCACGATTGAGACATCTACGTTAGAATTTTCAAGACATTAAGCACCTTACTAACTCAGTGACAAAACTATTTGAATAGGTAATCCTCTAATAATTTTAAGCGGTCTACTTTTCACTCTCTTAGACACGATGAAAGTTATTTTGCTTTTGAGGTGACGTATCCACGCAGAAAAAAGAGAGAGAGAAGTTACCTAAGATAGATAATAAATTATAATCAAAATCGGAATATGCAAATCAAAATTCATGAGTTTCTTTTCTTATTAACATATTAGGCGGATTCTTGGCTGTGGGAGTTGTAGAAGCTAGAATAGCAAGCTTGTAATGACATCACGGAGTTCTCACTTTGCGACCAGCGATAGTGCTCTTACCACGCATTGAAATCACCAGAAAAAGCGGTACTGCAGCGACTGACACACCAAATGTGCGTGGATCAGTTTACGCTCGCACGTACCGGAGCAAACGTTTAATGCTGTCATTTTTGCAGTAGCAGGTAGTAGTAGCTAATTTTTGTTTAGAAATGAATTGAAGACATCAGGCTTTAAAATGAGACCAAAACGAAAGCTTCATTTCGCTTCACTCCTACTTAAAAAATGGAATGAAAATTTAAAACATTCAAATAAGCATAACTCAAAAACTATCACAGATATAAAAATGTAATTTGCTACAATTCAAGTACATACTAGGTAAAATTGATTTCATCGTTTATCATTTAATTTCAAAAAATAACACAGTTATAGACGACGAATTTAGTTTCGAACGATTTTGACATTGACCACTTCAGAACCGTCTAGTCGTTTCCACAATTAACAAACTATAAAAACAATTATGCCAAATCATGACCCATATGCCCAGTTAAATATATGTGAATAAATTTTTCACTATGGGTATACTTTTTAAAAAATGATTTTTTTTTACGCGAGAACTAGTTGCATTATTGATCTGAACTTTCAACCGTACTTCAATGAAATCCATATCGTCGAAAAATATAGTACTAGTTTTCTATTAATTTTTTACTACAATATGAAATAAGAGAGGAATTATTAAATAAATAAAATTTTTAATTGTAGGTTGAACGAAAAATTTGTTTATTCTAAATAAATTCAACTGTACTGTTTTGACGAGGAACACTCTTGAAGGGTGGTTTTAACTTCTTCATAAGTTCTGAAGCTTTCTTTTGAAAAGGTGATAATCTCACTGTGCTAAATCATGAGAGTATGAACAACATTCAATTAGTTTACTGTTACGTGAAAACGAATCTTTAGAAACCTATTATCGTGGATATGGCAGGTTACTTAACACGTTATTTGTCAAAGCATATTCATGAAATTTTTTACGAAATCAATAGTTTGTTTTCAGCCCATAGAATATTAATTTGAAAGTCGTAGTATTTATATTTATAAAATGAAGTTCATGAGTCCTATCCAGATTTATTTTTCTTAACATCTCGCCATGAGTCTTATCATCTACCTGTGGTTGATGTGATGATCAACGTGTTAAAATGGAGTTGTGCTTGTTAAGGGAGTATTGCTGTCTAGGCTGTCATTTCTTTGGCCTTTCTTTGTGATTTTTTTTTAACGATAGGTAGGTTGTTTTGTACTGACATTTTGCAGAAATATTTATTCGTCGTATAGGTATGTGCAGTATTTTTTCCATCAAAAACTATTAAAAACTACGAGAGTTATAGCTCCTTGTTTTAAAAAACGCATTTAAACTGACTTATATGATATTTCAAGATCTAGCAGACCGATTGACTTCAAATTTGGAGAGAATATTCAGTAGCCACGCCTTTATCGCTGGAACTAGAGATTTAAAAAAATATTGAGTTTTACTATTTTTTTTAATACGCTAAAGACAAGAGAACGATTAAAAAATAGAAATTCGAAACTTGATGTGCCGCCATTTCTTTATTTATCAGGATTTTGACTTCTCCCTAGTTTCTGCTATAACTACAGCCTTCCTTATGAAGATACTTTAGCCCCCTCTGTTTCTGATTAGAGACTCGGCTGGAATCCTGGAAGCCCATTGGAGCACCTTAGCCAGAAATATTCTTTAAATAAGAAGTTATAATTCCCACGATTTTTAATATTTTTCCATGAAAAAAATATTGTACATGCTTATAAGATGAATAAATACATCTACAAAGTCTCAGTACAAAACAGCCTACCTATCATTAAAAAAAAAATCGCAAAAAGGGCCGTAAAATTGACAGTCTAGGCAGCAATACCTCCTTAAGTTTCCACGTGAAATTTTCGCTGTCCGCTAAAAGAAAGTACTGAAATGTGCTAGACGAGACAAAAGTCAACTGTTTATTTCGTTTCAGTCGCATATGGATGCTTGATATCTTCGTAACCTATCTCGGCGGTTCGTGCAACAGATGTAAGGCGTTCGCTTATGTAAATATTTTTAACGAGCTGATTGTCACGATGCGTATCAGCATTGAGGTATGACGACTAAACGCGTCGTTGTCTTCCTGCTTGCTGTTCTGTCTGCTGAGCCGCGAGATAAATGGTCGTCGGTAGAATGAAAGTTTCGTTCTTGTCAACACTCGGTGAACCGAATAACTCACTCTCGTCCCTAAACCGAACAACTTTTCAGTTCGTTCCACGTTCTGTAACCGAAGTAGCGAAGATTTGAGGGAGGTCACAGTGGGACAGAAGTTCCGATAATTTAGCAAAAGTTAATATTTTCTAAACTTGCATGTTGAAATATAAAAGTTTTCGAGATTGTAGATTACAAACATGAATTCCAAAAACCTGAAATAAGTTATACAATCTTGTTATTTTGGTTAACGATTGCATGATCGATCAGATAAAAAACAAAAGTAATCCAAATATAAACTTTCTTAGTATGACAGCAACTATTTCTGATCGTATTATTGTGTTACAGTTCCAAAGAAGTCAAGTCTTTTGATAACAAGGTTCTTAGAAACATATTCTTTAAGATCTTGGAACTTGTGCAAATTCAACCCTTTGAAACGTAATTTTTATGGTCAGAATGATCGATATTGACATACAGACATGTGTTTTAAAACATTTTTTGAATGATAATTTCAAGTTATCAGTTATTGTTACATTGTATAAAGGAATAAATAACAAGTTTTAATGATATATAGGTGAATAAGAAGTCAACTAATTACGTATAAGGGGTATTTTCACCTTAAAGGACCGAGTTGGAGTCGATAAAAAAAATAATTTACATCTCTTGAGGTCCTCAACAAATCCACAAAATAAAAAAGGGGCTGCGTATAATAATTTACAAACTCGATAAGATATGCATTTTCTTCTTTTACATATACAGGGTATTCGGCCATCCCTGGGAAAAATTTTAATGGGAGATTCTAGAGCCTAAATTAAAGCGAAAATCAAGAATACCAATTTGTTGATCGAGGCTTCGTTAAAAAGTTATTAACGTCTAAAGTTCCGCCTGTATTGAATTTTTTTCTCGAAAATGCGTAGGATTTCGGGGGTATGTCTATTCACCAAAAATGATTGCAATTGACCCCCGCAACAGAAAATAATTTTTCCAAAACGATTTGAAATTTTTTTTTTCTGTCGAAAAATTTCACACCTCCACGAATTTTTTTCTAGAAAATGGGTAGGACTTCGGGGATATGTCTATTCACCAAAAATGATTGCAATTGACTCCCGTAATCGAAAATAATTTTTCCAGAACGAATTGAAAAAATTTTTTTTCGTCGAAAAATTTAGGCACCTACCCCCTGTCGATTCTTCTTAAAAATTCATTTTCGATTTCTAGTAATTTTATTTAACGCCCTACAGAAAAGTTGTCTAATACTTTTTTGTAGGTATCCGTGAGCTCTACTTCAGAAAAAAGTTTCATTGAAATATATTCACTATCGTAGGAGTTATGACTGTTTGAAAATTGGACCATTTTTATTGGGTTTTTCTCAGTTTACTGAGTCAAGGATCAACTTTTCGAATATTTTTGGAATTTCTACATATTCTTCATCTAAATACGCGTCGTTTGCTTTTTTAAACATTAAAATCGTCCAATCCGTTCAGAAATTATGTCGTTTTAAAGATTCGCATGAAAATTCGGGCAAACATTTCTGGCCAGAAATTATATTTTCGGTAAATAATTTTTTTCTCGAAAACGCGTAGGATTTCGAGGGCATGTATAATGACCAAAAATGATTATAATTGCGCACTGTAACTAAATATAATTTTTTTAGTATGATTTGAAATTTTTTAATTTCGTCTAAAAATTTCACATCTTCTCGAATTTTTTTCTCGAAAGTGGGTAGGATTTCAGGGATATGTATATTCACCGAAAATGATTGTAATTGATCTCCGCAACCAAAAATAATTTTTTCAGAATGATTTGAAATTTTTTAATTTAATTTTTTAATAACTTTTCAACGAAGTCTCAAGAAATTGATATTCTTGATTTTCGTTTTATTTTAGCCTCTAGAATCTCCCATTAAAATTTTTTCCAGGGATGGCCGAACACCCTGTATAAAATGTGCAAATATGTGAAGTGTCCTACCATTTTATCCCGTACTATAGCCGCTTGTTCGTCGAATCAAACGGTTAATTGAACCGGCAATAATTAAGCCGAATAAGCCAAATGCGGATCGCTTAACGACTGATCGTCGGTCCCATTGAGAGAGACAAACTACTGGCGAACAAACACGCGAGAGGACACGGCTGCTTTTCAACGAGGAACTCGCACACGACCCAGGAATTTCGCAAGAACCCAAGCTGGACCGCGCGAAACCCAACGTCGTCGTCGTCCTCGTCGTCGTCGCCGTCGCCGGCTAAAGGCGCTCCTTGCGTAATATAACCTCCGAGCACGATGGCACGGATCGGTTAAATGCCATCACACTGTAGGCAGACGAACCTCTACCGACACAAGTACGGCTGTGCCCGCATGTACATTTTTATAGGTAGCTATGGAATCATCGTTTGCAGGCGAATCGATACACCTAGGCTGGCAGACCCTAAGGTTGCTCGGAGTGCCTCGTGATTTAATCAAATAGTCCGTGTTTCAAACACGATGGCCGTTATTTCGCTTCGTACAGGTCTCAAGAAGCTATGTATTGTGCACACACAGATAAAATACTACATGATTGCTATCTTTAATTTCTGGCGTTATACATAATTGTGGCGACAATACATAACAATGTTGAAATGTACGTAAAGAGTAGTTTGTATAGGTATGCAAAATTGCGTTGAACTGATTTACGAGCAGTCCGATCTCTCGGAAGAAACATATGAATGTGCACGGACAGAATAATAACACGTTCGAATCTTTAAATTTCCTACAGTTTTTTATATAAATTTATATAAAGAAATGTGAGTGAAATTAAAGCCACCTTTGCTTTGAAAAAGCAGAATTTCACGATTACTCAAATCGTGAAAGCTGTTAACCCTCGCACAGCGAACTCCATTTAAACCCATAGAAACTGTTTATTTTAGAAATGTTTTAATTTCTATTGAATAATAATAATAGTAGTACAAATATTTGTTAAATGTTCCTTTAAATGCACGTTACAAGTATCATCTAAAAATTGTTATGCATATCCTAAAAGAATAACGGATTTTATGACCTTGTAGACTTCTATAGTTTTAAGACACTCGCCGACTAGTGTAACGTATCTTAAATTACGAGCAAAACATTTTTTTGATGCCAGATATTCAAATTCCCGTTCCAATTGTAATATCAACTACCATCATTCATGCAGATTCCAGTAAGAAACGGACTGTGTATATTGTACGAATCTTCGTGACCGATAAATTCCTTAAGGATCACGTCGGCTAGTATAGCACAGACAGATTTCGAGGTTGGACAAGGATTTCAGTGATGTCAAAGATAGTTTTCATTTCAAAGATGATGGTCGTTACTGGAAATTCTCTAAATCTCAGCAAGAAACGAGGTATATTATGAATTATATATACTTGTGAACGATAAATTCCTTCAGATTCACGTCGCCTAATATACAGGGTGTTCGGCCACCCTTGGGAAAAATTTTAATGGGCGATTCTAGAGGTCTAAATAAGACGAAAATCAAGAATACCAATTTGTTGATGGAGGCTCCGTTAAAAAGTTATTAACAATTAAATTCAAAAATTTCAAATCGTTTTAGAAAAATTATTTTCGGTTGCAAGAGTCGATTGCAATCATTTTTGGTCATTACACATACCCCCGAAATCCTACGCATTTTCGAGAAAAAAATTCCTTACCGAAAATCTAATTTCAGGCCAGAAATCGTTCCCCAAAATTTCATGCGAATCTTTAAGACATCATAACTCCTGAACGGATTGGACGATTTTAATTTTCAAAAACGCAAACGACGCGTATTTAGAAGAAGAATATGTAGGAATTTCAAAAATATTCGAAAAGTTGATCCTTGACTCAGTAAACTGAGAAAAACCCAATAAGAATGGTCCAATTTTCAAACAGCCATAACTCCTACAATAGTGAATATATTTCAATGAAACTTTTTTCTGAAGTAGAGCTCATGGATACCTATAAAAAAGTACTAAACAACTTTTCTGTACAGGTCCAACCAAATTTAGTAAAAACAAATTTTTAAGGAAAATCGACAGGTGGTAGGTGCCTAAATTTTTCGGCGAAAAAAAAAATTTCGAATCGTTCTAAAAAAATTATTTGTAGATTCTGGGGTCAAATGCAATCATTTTTTGTCATTACACAGGCCCCAGAAATCCTACGCATTTTCGTGAAAAACATTGCTGACCGAAAATCTAATGTGAGGCCAGAAATGCACCCCCGAAATTTCATTCGAATCTTTAAAATGTCATAACTTCTGTACGGATTGTAGAATTTTAATGTTTCAAACGGCAAACAACGCGTATTTTGGTGAAGAATATGTAGAAATTCCAAAAATATTCGAAAAGTTGATCCTTGACCCATTAAACTGATAAAAACTCACTAAAAATGGTCCAATTTTCAAACAGCCATAACTCCTACAATAGTGAATATATTTCAATGAAACTTTTTTCTGAAGTAGAGCTCATGGATACCTACAAAAAAGTACTAAACAACTTTTCTGTAGGGCGTCAACTAAAATTACTAAAAATCAAAAACGAATTTTTAAGGAAAATCGACAGGTGGTAGGTGCCTAAATTTTTCGGCGAAAAAAAAAATTATTTCTAGGTTCTGGGGTCAATTACAATTATTTTTGGTGAAGAGTCATATCCCCGAAATCCTACTCATTTCCTAGAAAAAAATTCGAGGAGGTGTGAAATTTTTCGACAAAATTAAAAAATTTCAAATCATTCTGGAAAAATTATTTTCGGTTACGGCGGTCGATTACAATAATTTTGTATGAATAGACCTATCCCCGAAATCGTACCCACTTTCTAGAAAAAAATTCAGTACGGGTGGAACTTTAAACGTTAATAACTTTTTAACGAAGCCTCCATCAACAAATTAGTATTCTTGATTTTCATCTTATTTTGGCCTCTAGAATCTCCCATTAAAATTTTTCCCAGGGGTGACCGAACACCCTGTATAACAGACTTTGTGGATGGATGAAAATTTCTGTGATGTCCAATATAGTTTCTAGTATAAAGATGATAGTCATTTGAATAATCTATTTAGATTTCAGTGAGAAATTGGCTATATCATGAAGTATAAATATGTGTGAATAAGACTTTTATAGACTAAGTATGTAACGCATGGAGATTTTTGGAACGAATAAAGTATTTCAATGATGTTAGATATAGTTCTTGCTCCAATCATTGTGACGAGAAACGAACTATGTATATTGTATGAATCTTTGTGAGTGTCAGAATTCCTCAAATTTCACATTTACTTATACAGTACTTGAAGCTTTGACAAACATTGAACAACGTATATCGCATACGTCACAAATAGTTCATGTACCAAAGACGATGGCCGCTGCTATGGATCTATTTAAAGTTCAAGAAAAAATAAGGTATACGTATCTTTTTGAATTTTTATAAGTAATAATCATACCAACGCATTCGTTGTCTAGTATAAACAGACAAACGTAGAGTAAAAAGTTCTATTTCTAAATGGAAATAGAATAAAGGACTCGTTTAGAGGCAATAAAATAGAGAAACATGAGTGTGTATAGATCATCATGACAGATGAAAGTGAATTACTCGCACTGTCGCACGATTACCACCTCGAATATTTTTTTCAGAAAATTGTCTTGCAGTTGCAAAGGATTATGTTCTAAAAGTTCTCTCGACTACTGCAAATCAGACATATGTAGATGATTATTAACACTTTGACTGCCACGTCACCCCCATATGGGTGACAGGATTTACCACTATGATACTAGAAAAATTAATTCTCAAGTTAGGATGTTGAGGGAAATAAATTTGGATAGAATTTGTGAATTTTAATAAGGTTACAAAAATTAGTAGCGAAACAAATTTTAGGCTATGTAGCTTACAATGGTCTAAAATCAAAATTTTACTTTTGCAGAATATTATACGGTTTTGATCTGGCAGTGAACGTGTTAATCGTTTCATTATTATCAAGCATCCTGTCCACATATTATGAGCCAACTTTTACCAAGCCAGTTGCACGAACATGTAATTTTTATACCACGAGTTTAAATTACGCATTAACAAATAACAAGTGTCTTTTTTTTAACGCTCCAATGTGTTTTACAACTGCAAATTTATCGATTTTAATTCGTTTCTTCGGAGGAACTATAAGTAGATCAATCTCTTTGTAAAAGAAGATATTCGACTATGGCTGCCAAATCACGTTTCCTTGCACAGTTCCCACGAATGTTTCGTCACGAACTGAGCTTTACGGCTTGTAAATTCTATCCTGTTAGTTAGAATCGACTGACCAACCTCTTGTTAACCATAAATCGCTGTAGCGTACGACCAATGCTTAAAAAATATTTACTATTTATCAAAATATTTATTTTTCATTTCAGATTCCAGATGTGTACAAAATCTGATTTATTTATGCCGCAACTCTATAGTTAGTTTTTTCTGAAACGTCATTTTCATTTCACTAAATACTCCAGTATGCAACAATTTAAATGAAAACACCTGAATACTTTCAGAATAAGAATGTAAAATTTATCTCGATGTCTCTTTTTTAAAATACAAGGGTCATCGAAATTATACTCGAAAAATGTATCTTTTACGAGATATTTCGAAATTCTTAATAAAATACTTTATTCAAGATGTTTAAACTATCGTTACGTAATGAACATTTCCTAAACTATTTCTTCACGTTTGTCAGTCTTAATAGATGTATCGAGATTCAACATTTACTAAAATAACGCTATTATGATATTTTTCTCCAAGGTTTCCCTTCGGTACAAATTCTTCGCCATAACTCTCTATCAAATAATAAATAATGTTAGCAGAATCCATTAAAAAAAATTTAGAGAACCTTCTTTTGTTCTCGTAAATCGCCACAAAGATTTGCCACCCTCGACCAGTCAATTAAAACTGAAGTCGATATCTTCGTTTTCTAAGGAAAGAACTAGCAACACTTTATTTTGACCACATGGTAGATAGAATTAGAGAAAACGTTCGAATAGTAGACTGTCCCCAGAGCATTCAGGTAATACAGTTTCGGAAATGAAAGGTTCCGTTATATTCCGTATTAAAGGGAACAAAGAGCAATCCGTCACCGATGATAAGGATCTGCCCTTTTATCTCGAAACTGTCGCCCGGTTTCACCGTTATGAATCATTCGCTAGTACTAGACGCTATCGATCGGTTTGTTTCGTTCGCGTGCTGGATAAATTATCATTGTCTTCAGGAAGGGGCAACGACCACGAGCTTGACTCCCACCTGTGAATACGTAATCAGAGTTGGGCAAATTTTATTCTCGAAAAATGTTTGATTCACTCGTAAACTGTTACCCAAAGATTCATTAACAGATTTTTATTTATAAACGAAACATACATAGGAGTTGGTTTACGAATCAGTCTAAAATCTGTATTCGTCATTCGTGAATAAAATTTGCTCGACACTGTATGCATCGAGTTACATAGCAACCTCGAAGGAAGTTCCAACCGGTACCGTGAAATTTCTCCGATATTCAATTAGCACTCAAACGCATCGGCTTTGTAACCGGCTCCTTAATACGCTTTCTCTCTTTAGACCTTCTTTCAGTTATTGTATTGCACAATTCGCCGTGATTCCAAATGCCAACAGATGTTACGTTACCAATTCCAACGAAGTCTCCCTCGAAAATTCCTGAATGAGTGTACTTTCTTTCTTTCGTTCCATTAACTCGACCAGGCGATACATTTCTATGCAAATCTGCACACCTGTGATATCTGTATGGATGAGAGTGTACCTGGATGATGCCAAACGTTGTTCAGAATTAAGTTTCTGACTGTATATTTCAATACTGTTACTAGCGACGAGGTGGTCCATTTCTTAAATAATTACGCAATATTCAATTATTAAATACTATTAAAACGTATCTCCATTAATAATCCGTAAATACTATTAAACTATTAAAACGTATCTCCATTAAGGACAGAATTTGAGGATTTAAAGAAAGTTGAGAACTTAAGGACAGACATATTTACTCCAACTATTCTTCAGTAAATAATACGGATTATATTCCACACAAACAAAGTGACGTTGATACTAACAGTTGACGAATAAAGCGTAGGAATACAATATATTTTATTTTTTATTAATGAATTGTATTACAACATTTTTCGGCAAAATTAAAAAATTTCTTCAGAACGATTTGAAATTATTTTTGGATGTGGAGGTCAATTACAATCATTTTTGGTGAATACACATACTCCCAAAATCCTACGTACTTTCGAGGAAAACATTCTTTACCGAAAATATAATGTGTGGACAGAAATGTTTCCACGAAATTTCATGTGTATCTTTAAAATGTCATAACTCCTGAACGGATTGGACGATTTTGATGACTCAAACGGCAAACAATACGTATTTTAGTGTAAAATATGTAGATATTCCAAGAATATTCGAAAAGTTGTTCCTTGACCCCGTAAAGTGAGAGAAACCACGTAAAAATGGCCCAATCTTCAAACGACCATAGCTCCCACAATAGTGAATATATTTCAATGAAATTTCGAGGGGAAGTAGAGCTCATGGGTACCTAAAAAAAAGTACTAAACAACTTTTCTGTACAGGTCCAACCAAATTTAGTAAAAACGAATTTTTAAGGAAAATCAACAGGGAGTAGGTGCTTAAATTTTTCGGCGAAAAAAAAATTTCGAATCGTTCTAAAAAAATTATTTCTAGATTCTGGGGTCAAAGACAATCATTTTCGGTCATTACACATACCCCCGAAATCCTACGCATTTTCGAGAAAAATATTGCTGACCGAAAATCTAAGGCCAGAAATGCACCCCTGAAATTTCATGCGAATCTTTAAAATGTCATAACTTCTGAACGGATTGGTGGATTGTAATGTTTCTAATGGCAAACAACGCGTATTTTGGTGAAGAATATGTAGAAATTCTAAAAATATTCGAAAAGTTGTTCCTTAACCTAGTGAACTGAGAAAAACTGAGTAAAGTGTGGAAAATCCCATAAAAATGGTCCAATTTTCAAACAGCCATAACTCCTATGATAGTGAATATATTTCAATGAAACTTTTTTCTGAAGTAGAGCTCATTGGTACCTACAAAAAGGTATTAAACAACTTTTCTATACAGGTCCAACCAAATTTAGTAAAAATGAAAAACGAATTTTTAAAGAAAATCAACAGGGTAGGTGCCTAAATTTTTCGGCGAAAAAAAAATTTCGAATCGTTCTAAAAAAATTATTTCTAGGGTCTGAGGTCAAATACAATCATTTGTGATCATTACACATACCCCCGAAATCCTACGCACTTTCGAGAAAAAAATTCTTTACCGAAAATTTAATCTATGGCCAGAAATATTTTTGTATTTTCATTCTCTGTTTCACTTCCTTTTGTGTTTATTTCTGAATCTTGTTGGTAATGTTTTGAGTGAGAATGGTACTAGGGCTCTAGAGCCCCAGGAAAATCGATCGAAAAGATACATTAGATGTAAGGTTTATTCGTATACATCGTCTATAGTACATATGGATCGTCGTCTGTAGTCTATAGTCCATGGATATAGTCCAATTATCCGGCATATTTGATTTTCCAGCATTGCCTCAGTCCCGAATATGCCGGATAATCGGAATTTTACTGTAGTATGTTTGGTGTTACGTCTGTATTGCTCCTTGCACTCGATAAACTGAATTGAAAACAATCTAAACATTGGGAGGTTCGTTTAGAAATTTGTCAATGAAATACAGTAATCCCTCGCTAATTATCGTTTCACGATGCGAAAGTTATTGAGGGAGGGTATGTTCCGGAATTATCAGTGTGAGAAACACTGAAAGTAAGTGAAACAGAGAAAAATGTTCAACGTGTGTTTATGCTACAAGGTTTTAAAATCGTTCAGAAGTCAAAGTATGTAGTTTTTTTTTTTTTAATTATATGATTTTTGTACTGTAGCTTAAGTTTAAAATAGGAAGGCTTATCAACATCCTTGTGCATTTCTTCTTTCCCATTTTTAAAATTCGTTTTTAACGTTTTCGAGGAAGTCTAGTTAGTCTTATATATGAACATTTAATGACCAGACCTACAAGATTCTGTTGTCTACATTACTTTATGAATTTTTTCATTTCATTTCCTACATTTATCTTCTGTTCTTAAGATTTTCTTTTAGGGTCATAATAGATTATTATTATCAAAAATAATGTTACATACCATTTGTATGTAATCATTTTTTTACATTTTCATTACAGTACAACTCTTTTTCTTACTTATATTGGTATTTCTCACCTTATTTACATTACTGTTATAAAAAGTACATCATTTATTTGCATTCCGTTCTAATGGCCTTCTTTGGTATCATTTCCATTGAAAAAAATTCAGCAATGCGGTTAAAATAATTCCATAGTCATAAATTGGAAAATATAAAAATGTTATTTATGTTCTTTCGATGATTAATTCATAGTTGCGTCATTACTGACAACATGGACGCTCGCCTCGTCGAAGCAATTCTAAGAATTGGTGAAGATGACTCCGCGACTATATCGAGGAAAAATAGCAAACATTAACGAGGGACCTCTGCATAGTGAGACCTTGAAAATTGATCGAAATTTTCTCTTAAAAATTGACCGGTTGTTAGCCAGTTCTTAAAACTGACTTCCCACGTGTCTAAGTATGTTTATATTTTGAAATCTATCGTGAAATATCGTTTTTCCGTGTTATGCATCTCTATCTCCCTTGTACTCTCCGAAAAAAAACAGACACACGGAGTTTCCTGGAAGATCTACCTCCCTTTGGCCGAATTTGTTTCGAAACAAGTTGTTTTTGTATCGTAACGCATCTGTTTGGACTACCAAACATTGTCATTGTCGAACAGCTTAGGATTCGTTCTTTATTCCTTTCAAATATTATAGATACGAGGGTTTAAGATCCTTCAAATTACTTAATAGCATAGAATTTACCGGACTTATTTAAATTTAAAGAGTTTGCAACTTTACCGTTTTACTGCCTCACTCGACAATAGGAAATTGACGTATACTAAAGCCATTTACGCGATGCACACGATAATTAGTTATGGCTAGTGACCCATACGGGATGGACCAGCTCCGATTTGCCAATCAAAACACCTTCCATAATAGAATTTTTGTATTTAAACAACGACCGAACAGGACGAGCTCAGAATTCAAGATTTAAAGGATTAGATTCAAATTTTCAAGAAATTGTACGAATTGAACCGTTCATATATCCGCACTGAACATTTTGTTAAATAATATCAGATTCCCTTGCATAGGAACTGATTAAATAACTATAGATAGACAATATTTAAATATTAAACACAACTACTTTAATTATTCATTAGATATTCCATAGTTACACATAAAATACTCGACACGAATAAAAGCCACGGGAACCCCCGCGCGATCTTCAACCTTATTATAGGTGTCGCCACTTGACCGCGAGATTATGAACGGCTCAACACATTTTCTGTTAACTCGTTTTATGTTTATATGTTCGAATTGTTAATAAATTATTGTGTTGGCAAATAAGTGTTGTTTTTATTGGAAATAGGTGGTGAAATAAAAAAAAAACAATTATAAAAGGAATAACTTTTAACTTAGCTTTTATTGGAAACACTAGGAAGGCACGTCTTAATGTTTTGAAAGCTACACCCTCTTGACTTGTATTTCGAGACGCTAAACGCAATATGCGCGTCGATGGTTTTTGTCACACAAAGAAAACTTTCTCTTTTAGAAGAGAAAAACCAACAGTTTTCTTTTCTATTTGCTAAATAATCAGCTTCACGAATTTTGTGGGAGCCAAGAGCATCTTTTCGAAAATTATACGAACACCTGCGTTTCGTAGTAAGAGCCATTGGCCTGAATGATTTCCTTCAATGCCTCGTTGGTGTTGCGATGAGGCATACAGACTCGCGTGAACTTTCTGCTCCGACGTTCTATCGTTGACTCCCTGCTACGGTGAACAGTCCTTCGATTATCCTTCTTCGCGCTGCACACGACCGCGGCCGATTGATTTATTTCGTTGGGGTGCAAACGATAAAATGGCCGCGTTGCAACAAGGTGACGAGGTCGTACCACCTGTGCGCCGCGAATGCACACGCATCGATGCGGTATGATCCTCGTAATTCACCAGGAATCTCCTCAGCGCCGAGAGAACGACGTCCCGCGATAAGATAATTACACCAACAGGATGCAGGCTTCTGCGGGGCATAGCGCGAATTGTGATCGCAAAGTTCAAACGATCTGTCCCTAAGAAAAGTCAAAATTGCAAAAGCGGTTGCACGAATCAGGATTGTTCTTTTCGATCGATCTGTACGACTGTGACACACGATTTTGGGGACTTTTATCATCAACGCGTTAAACATCAAGATTCAAACACCACGTAGAAAAGCTAGCTAAAACCTAATTTTTTGAAATAAGGAATATGATTCAGATGAGTTATGATAGCATTATAGAATACAAATTAGTACAAGAAACTTATTACGAAACTGTTAAATCATGGTTTAGGTAGCACGTAATTCTCTTGATATTATATTTAGTTTGTCTAGAAAGATACTTTTTTTCTATTAAAAATAAAACTTCTGAAATTAAATAAATGGTTGATAATGTTAATATTATTCCTATGGAAGTATACGAGCAGATGTATAGTTTAAAATACAATTTTCCTAAGAAAAATATTTGTGAGCCACTGCTCTGAGGAGATCCCAGAATCAATAATATTTATGATCAAAATACTATTATCATTAGATAATCGTCGTAAAAGAATATTTTTTTTAGCTCCTAAAAGGTCCTGACACTCATATAGAAATTATGTGGCGGTTAACATATTAAACAAGTTTTATTAGATAACGTGATCATTGTTCATTTGCCCTTAGTTTATTGCTTTATTAATCTCATGCTCCTACGATATCATCGATAAACTGGTCTCTATGACCCTGTCGTTGATCACCGACGATGTTTTCCTGCTAGAAAAGTTATTCCATTCGAAGACAAACGTGTAAAATTATACTTGAACCTGAACCATCGGCTCGAGAACTTTACAAATGAAATGGCGATTCTCTCGAGCGTGTCAATGTTACATTCACGAGGAAATATCAATGAGCACATAAGATAGGCGTGCCGATTAAACACACGCGTTAAGCGTTCCTTCTTTTCTCTCCACCCCTTGTTAAAAAGTCCTTGTTCCTACCAGTTTGTCGAGAAAACGACGCCACAACCAATTAACGATCGTCATGGAATGTTTAAAAAATGTATAAGTTATCCAACCAATTTCCAGGCAACATTTCGTTGGATGTTGTAGGGTTGCAGGTCATTATTTCCTTCTGACGGTTGAAAAGCGCGTAAATGTCGGATCGATGAGAACACTTCGTCCATTTAGGATTACGCCACATCTTGAACATTAACTGAATAAATTTCGCAAAGTGCAACGAGACCGTGATGCAATCCATGTTAATATATGAATAAATTAATTATTTTAAACATACGGACAAGTGACGAAATCGATAATCATTTTATCGCGACGGCGTCTACATAATTATCTATATAAAGCAAAGATGAACTTTCTGTGTCCATTAAATTGCGAAAACTTCCTTTATGGATGGACGTCGCACAGTGGGGCAGTTGCCTCGAAAATGTGGTAATAAGTCATTTTTTAAAAAATATACGAATAATGAAAAATTTATTCACATATATTTAACTGGACATATGGGTCATGATTTAGCATGATTTTTTTGCGATTTGTTAATTTTGGAAACGACCAGACGGTTCTGAAGTGGTCAATCTCAAAATCGTCCGAAAATAAATTCGTCGTTTATAATTGTGATGTTTCCTTAAATTAAATGGTGGGCGATGAAATCAATTTTACCTAGTATGTACTTGAATTGTACCAAATTACATTTTTAAATTTATGATACTTTTTGAATTATATCTAATTGAAAGTCTTGAATTTTCATTCCAGTTTTTAATTATGACTGTAGTGAGCTACAGGATTTGTTTTGGTCGCATTTTGAAGACTTAAAAAAAAAAAAAATAGCTGCTACTAGCTGCTACTGCAAAAGTTACAGAAATAAACGTTTCCTCCAGTACGTGAGAGCGTAAACTGATCCACATTAAATGGCGCCCGCAACCTCGAAGTCGCGTCATAAAATGAAATTATTGTAAACACAATATATTCGCCTTGAATGTTACAAAAGCATGAAACAAACATTCGGAGCATTTCGTTTTCCGTCTTTTTTGAGAAATCAGTGGCATTCTCGTGTGTTTCATGCTTGAAATGATGAAATTACCAAGTGGATCAGACAAGTACATACTCGAATTTATCCACTTTTCTGTACTTTCTTTGGAAATTCATTTGTAATGCTTTTTTAACAGTAAATATTGTAGTAGGATAATTTCTTTTAATCACAATATTTATTAGAGGTTCGAAATTTTGCTGATGGAATTATATAACATCGTGTGTCTCATCAAAATAAATTCTTTACTTAAATATATTGCTATATGCATGAATTATTTGTTTCCACTTTAAAATTCCTACATTACAAAAATGTCAGTGTCATTGTTTGAAAAGGCCACCAAATTTGTTTATAATACTATATTGTCACCTACAATATGCAAATGTATAAAATCTTGAAAAACTAAGTGGATTAGAAGTGTCTAAGAAACAAATTGTAACATTTGATATTTCCATCAAGCAAAGTTAAATGACACATTGTAGAAACAACAATTGTATTAGTGGAATGCATCAGAAGAGACTAAAGAGTGACCCAAATATGTATACAGGGTGTTCGGCCACCTATGGGAAAAATTTTAATGGGAGATTCTAGAGGCTAACATAAGACGAAAATCAAGAATATTAATTTGTTGATGGAGATTAAAAAAGGAATTTTTTTCTAGAAAGTGGGTAGGATTTCGGGGGTAGGTGTATTCACCAAAAATTATTGTAATTGACCCCCGCAACCGAAAATAATTTTTCCAGAACGATTTGAAATTTTTTAATTTTGTCGAAAAATTTAGGCACCTACCCCTTTTGTCGATTTTTCTTAAAAATTCCTTTTCGATTTTTAGTAATTTTATTTGACGCCCTACAGAAAAGTTGCGTAATACTTTTTTGTAGGTACCCATGAGCTCTACTTCAGAAAAAAGTTTCATTGAATTATATTCACTTTTGCAGGAGTACTGGCTGTTTGAAAATTGGACCATTTTTATGTGGTTTTCCTCATTTTACGAGGTCAAAGAACAACTTTTTCATTATTATTAGAATTTTTACATATTCTACACCAAAATACACGTTGTTTGCCTTTTTAAACATTAAAATTGTCCAATCCGTTCAGGAGTTATGGTGTTTTAAAGGGTACGCATGAAATTTCGGGGAACGATTTCTGGTCTGAAATTAGATTTTCGGTAAGGAATTTTTTTCTCGAAAATGCGTAGAAATTCAGGGGTATGTGTAATGACCAAAAATGATTATAATCGACTCTTGCAACCGAAAATAATTTTTTTAAAACTATTTGAAAATTTGTTTGTTCGCCAAAAAATTTCAGCACCTATCCGATTTTTTTTCTCGAAAGTGAGTAAGATTTCAGGGATATGTCTATTCACCAAAAATGCTTATAATTGAGCCCTGCAACCAAAAATAATTTTTCCAGAACTATTTGAAATTTTTTAATTTAATTTGTTAATAACTTTGTAATGAAGCCTCAGTCAAGAAATTAATATTCTTGATTTTCGTCATATTTTAGCCTCTAGAAACTCCCATTAAAATTTTTCCCAGTGGTGGCCGAACACCCTGTATATCTAAAATGTATAAAATAAAAAATAAAGATATATATATATGTGTGATTCCAGTTAGAAAATGTATTTAACCGCGTTTGGCATGCATTTGCCCCACTGTGCATTGAATTCTTAGACTGAATCTACGGGAAGTGAAATTTACCTTGATAACAATAACAGGAAAAATGAATTGTTGAAACATTTAACGTTACTTAAAAGAAAATTGTATTTGTGGTAATAGAGAGAAGATACGTTATTTAATTACTAATTGAAAACAGAATTTAAACCAACGAAAAATTTATTTTCATTAACTTACGTACGCTAGAACCAATGTGTCGTATTTTAAATAAAGCGTTACAGTTAGTTAAAAGGGAACATTGCTTTACTATAACCGATTTACTATGTAACAACTCTGTCCTAGCTGGAATGAAGAATTCTACAGTCAAACCCCGTATCAAATCAATCAAATCTAACTTCTTCCAAAAATCCATCCCCTGGTCCCTATCCAGATTGGATCAAGTGAAAATTTCTCGAATCATAATAGGTCACACTAAATTGACCCACCAACACCTCCTCAACAAAGAAGACCCACCTACATGCGAACTGTGCAACAATCACCTCACAACAGATCACGTCATCAGCCACTGCAGAAAATACGCCGCAAACAGACTACGATTCAACATTAAACCATCCCTAAAGGACAACCTGAAGGATGACAAATCTATCCAAAACTTGCTGAGGTACCTCAAAGAGTCCAAACCGTACAACAAGCTGTAAACTTTTCCTGAGTCGCTAATAACCCATGGGTGGTTCTTGCGACTATAAATAAATAAATAAAAAAAAAAACTCTGTCCTACTAAGCAGTGATCACAGGTCGTACGCGTACTTCAGATAACACCGCCATAGACTTTTCAATTACGCCCCATACTGTCTCGGCATATTCGTCGGTACTTGGCAAATAATCATGCTGACCTTTCAGTCCGACTCTTATCCTTGAGGAGTTGATTAAACTCCAGCAACAAAAGGTGCCCAAGAGTAAATTTCCTTGCGCCAACTAGAGATTAACAGAACTCACGAACCCTGTCCTTTATGACTCGAACAACAATGGGAAAACAAGTTATTCTGACAATGAATCCTATACCCTTTGGTAGTGGTGTACTAGAGGGTAGAATATGTTCGTGATTTACGAGCAAGAAGGTTATAGCTTCAATAACTTGAATACTCCTACCCAGCAAGACTATTCAATCAATGATGGAATGCTGCAGAAAAAATGCTATTTACCACTGGTTTTGGAGTTCATTTTTGTAAAAAATAATCAGCTAACCCTAAATGGGAATTTTCGTAGTTTTAAACTCTTCAAGGATACTGACTCATATGTGTACGTTTAGTATTTAAGGTATTTTGAATATTACATCATTATAGTAACCACTACAGTTATGAATGTTCATAGTTGAATTTTGCAGTGATGTCACATGGCAGCATTGTCAGAAAATTTATGGACATCGTGGGCGAATGTCAGTTTGTATTTTTGTTTATTAGGAACAAAATAATTTGATCCTGAAGAGGTTGAAAAATATTTTTGATGGGTAGACTGCGGATCTTTATGCAAATTCGTATTTTTATTAATAGAATTAATGAAATGGGAGCTTTGTAGAGGGTTGGCTCAATCTCTAAATATAATAATTCGTATCTTACTTTAAGTATTTCTTGTATTTTTGCATATTAAGTGCATTCTATAGCTTTTTGAGAAATAAAATTTCCCATAAATGCATAAATGTCTGCAGTCTATTGATGACTCTTACAATCACTGAAAGTCGAATTGTGAGTTCTGTTGGCCATAAATTGAACAAAGTGCGCAAAACCTTATTCGGATTGAACATGAATTTTACTAATAAATTTTAATAATTTTAACACTTAGAGCAATCGTGTAGCTCTCCATGATTGCTTATAAAGCACTACCGAATACAAATGTCACGTAACTCCAACAAATGAATAACAAATACGACGACTATAACAATTGAAAGATATATATCGCTCTTATTAGAAAACCCTATCGTTAACAATTATAACAAAGTATTTAATCAATTTCGTAAGTCTGTGTATGTATTTTCTCTCTATTTAGAGAACTACTAGGTTATTCCATAAATTCATACCGTTGGATATTCTGAAATTAACGAGAATAAAATTTGTAATTTAATAGAAAACAAACCAAAGTCGGTTCAGGGGATTTCTGAAATTTTAAACATACAAACATCAATTCTTAAAAATTTGAAAGAAACAGATATTGCGTCGAAGCTCGAAGTTTGGAATCCACACTAGCTTACGGAACGAAATTTTCTTGGTCGTGTATGAGCCTGAATTTTTCTTAAAAATTTGTTTTTCATTTTTAATAAATTTGTTTGACACTCTACAGAAAAGTTGTCTAATACTTTTTTGTAGGTACCCATGGACTCTACTTCCAGACTAAATTTCAATGAAATATTTTTACTATTGTAGGAGTTATGGCCGTTTGAAAATTGGACAAGTTTTAGGGGGCTTTTCTCACTCTATGGTGCCAAGGAACAACATTTTCAATATTGTTAGAATTTCTACATATTCCCCACTAAAATACGCGTTGTTTGCATTTTAAAAAATTAAAATCCTCCAATCCGTTCAGGAGTTATGATATTTTGAAGACTCGCATGAAATTTCAGGGAAGCATTTCTAGCCTCAAATTAGATTTTCGATGAAAAATTTTTTTCTCGAAACTGCGTAGGATTTCGAGGGTATGTCTGTCCACCAAAAATGATTGTAATTGACCCCCACAATCGAAAATAATTTTTCCAAAACGATTTGAAATTTCTTTTTTTCGTCGAAAATTTGGGCACCTATCCCCTGTCGACTTTTCTTAAAAATTCGTTTTTCATTTTTAATAAATTTGTTTGACGCTCTACAGAAAAATTGTTTAGTACTTTTTTGTAGGTATCCATGAGCTCTATCTCAGAAAAAAAGTTTCATTTAAATATATTCGCTATTGTAGGAGTTATGGCTGTTTTAAAATTAGACCATTTTTATGGGATTTTTCTCACTTTACGATGTTATGGAACAACTTTTCGAATATTTTTGGAATATCTACATATTCTGCACCAAAATACGCTCTGTTTGCCGTTTGAAACATCGAAATCCTCCAATTCGTTCAGGAGTTATAATATTTTAAAGATTCGTATGCAGAGAAGCATTTCTGGCCAAGAATTATATTTTCGGAAAAGAATTTTTTTCTCGAAAGTAGGTAGGATTTCAAGGATATATCTACTTGCCAAAAATACTTGTAATTGACCCTTGTAACTAAATATAATTTTTTTAGTATGATTTAAAATTTTTCAATTTCCTCTCAAAATTTCAGTACCTACTCGAATTTTTTTCTCGAAAGTGGGTATAATTTCAAGAGTATTCACCAAAAATGATTGTAATTGAGCTTCGCAACAAAAAATAATTTTTTCAAAATGATTTGAAATTTTTTAATGTAATTTTGTAAGAACTTGAACTAATGAAGCCTCCAATCAAGAAATTGGTAGTCTTGATTTTCGTCTTATTTTAGCCTCTAGAATCTCCCATTAAAATATTTCCCAGGGGTGGACGAACACCCTCTATAATGGTACACTACAAACAGAAAAATTAAATGAATATTACAAATTGAACCAATTGGACCTTACACAATCTCGTTTACAGAATTATAGCATAAACAAATTTCTTCGATAATGTTACATCATACTTGCATCATATTTATTGTGACGCAATTTGTCACGTTCTTTTAACCCCCAACCCTGGGAGTATAATAATAACATAATTTGTGAACGACCTTTATCAAGGTTTTTTGCATACTTGCAGCAACAAAAGAGGGAGAAACTTCAGAATCATATTCGTAAGTAGCACGTTATTTTAACTTGTGACCTTTATCGCGTCGTTAATGCGTCCGCCAGTTTCGCGTGGTCATTTTCGGACGAATCGATTCTGCATGGCCAACTTTCTTACAATTAGTCGAGGTAGGCAAGTGCACCGTGGGTCCCGGTCAGAAGAAATGGCTGTTGCGGAAATGCGATTTCGCCCGGAGCGGCATTTCAGTTCGAAACTCTCTTGACCGATCGTGACTCGTGTTGTCTCGGCATTGCGACAGAACGGCTCCTCGTTACCTCTCATGTACATAGATGCGGCTGTACGACCTGTGCTGAAAAGTTGCGCGATTGAAGGGAGAAGATCGATGGAAGGGGAAAGTCGTCGCGTGGTCCCGTGGAAACGCGATTACCTGACAAAATTTAGAGTCGATCTCGCGAATGAAAATGTTACGGACGAACAAGATTTTGTCCCGAGCCGTTTCCTCGACGTAACTCGATCCATTCGAACGAGATCTCACGGTTCTCTGAGTATTTAAACTTTCGAGAATCGACATTTATTCAACGAAATTTTTCACATTTCGTATTAAACGTTTGTTTACAGTGACTCAAATTGATAGTCGGATACTACGAACGGATTGTTTCTTAATATATTAAAAAATATTATTTTAGTTAGTTAAAACGTTTCTTAATATAGTTAGTTAGTTAAAATGTTCCTTATTATATTAAAAAATATTATTGTAGTTAGTTAAAACGTTTTGATTCACTTGACGTGTACAATTTTTTGCATAACAGACGATAAATTAAATAGTAATGAAATTTTCATTTAGTCTGACATTATCGTGTATATTGTTTACAAACATAATATCTAACATACATTCGAAACACGGTATGATTATTAACTTAATAAAAATGATTCGATTCAATTTTTCACGTAGAATCATCCCCTACTCGCTTGTACCACCAGTTACGGGACACCCAGTATACAAGGAGTTCGGCCACCCCTGGGAAAAATTTTAATAGGGGATTCTAGAGGCCAAAATAAGACGAAAATCAAGAATACCAATTTGTTAATGGAGGCTTCGTTAAATAGTTATTAACAATTAAATTCAAAAGTTTCAAATCATTTTGGAAAAATTATTTTCGGTTGCGGGGGTCAATTACAATCATTTTTGGTGAATAGACATACCCCCGAAATCCTACTCACTTTCTAGAAAAAAATTCGAGAAGATGTGAAATTTTTCGACGGAAAAAAAAATTTTCAAATCATTCTAAAAAAATTATATTTAATTACAGGGGTCAATTACAAGCATTTTTGGTCATTACACACACCCCCGAAATCCTACGCATTTTCGAGAAAAAAATTCTTTACCGAAAATCTAATTAGGTGCCTAAATTTTTCGACGAAAAAAAAATTTCAAATCGTTTTGGAAAAATTATTTTCGGTTGCGGGGGCCAATTACAATCATTTTTGGCGAATAGACATACCCCCGAAATCCTGCGCATTTTCGAGAAAAAAATTCAGTACGGGCGGAACTTTAAACGTCAATAACTTTTTAACGAAGCTTCAATCAACAAATTAGTATTCTTGATTTTCGACTTATTTTCGCCTCTAGAATCTCCCATTAAAATTTTTCCCAGAGGTGGCCGAACACCCTGTATATTGATCTAATTTGTCTACTATTTGAATATTGTTTCGAGCTCTCGATACTATTTACTTTATTATTAGGTATGCAAAGGACTATGTGCATTAAATAAATAAAATTTATATTTTTACTGACTACAATAGTGTTTTAATACATTTGAACAATCTGTTCTATAGCTTTAGTATAATAAAAAATATATAGAGCGGGAATTAATTTTTGTAGATGAATAGTGAGAAGTCCTGTCATCCAAACATACATAGATGATGTGTTGACACACCCTTGGAAGATGTTTTGTAATCTCAGAAGAACGGAAGAAAATTTGTAATGCAAACAAATGTAAACAGCTTAAATGTCTCTATCTATTAAATACATTAATCATCTAACTGCGGATGTTTATTCATTTATGGGAAATTTTAATTCCCGAGAAACTACAGAATGCACTTAATATGCAAAAATATAAGAAATGCTTAAAATAAGATACGAATTATTATATTTAGGGGCTGTGATAACCCTCTAGAAAGTTCCCAATTAATTCTATTAATAAAAATATGAATTTGCATGAAGATCCACAGTCTACTTATTACTTATCGCGAGTACAAAAATTTTCTTCCTTTTTTGGAGAGTACCTCTCTAAAAGTTTAAAAACTGGAAAATGCTCGAACATAATAATGACAAAACACGACACATAAAAATAATAAACTGCATAGTAGTGTGTTGAAGGATTTTAAAGAAATATATTGTATCAGAAAATTCGTAATTTACACTATTAAAAATGTCTTGTATGGGAAAAATGTAATTCCGTAGAATTAAATATTTTCTTTGTATTATCTTTTAATTACAGTTACTAATTTTTCTGCTTTTAATTTCAATTTAAAGTTTACTCAATTATTTAAACGCATCAACGCCGTATCTCCATCGCATTAGTAAACATGAATCGATTTCTGATACAATGACAACATCGCATTGTTAGACACACTGACTTGCGTGTACTACTCGCATTTATCATGCTTTCTAATCGTCTTTATCGCGGTGTTGAGAAGTGAATTAAAATAGAAATAATTTCTACGCAAACCATTTTCATCCATAGCGTTATAATGATGTTTTACAGAGGATGGAAACCTGCTTCGATTGGCGCGCCCAGAAGCGCGGGATTCCGTTTAAAAAGAAAGTGCAATCACTTTCTTCTGTCTCTATCCGTTTTACATACACGGCTCGTAAATAGCAGTTACGTGGGACGCTCTTATACCGCCCACATTTTCAAAAGTATCGTCTATAAAAATAAATACGAGTGTATAAATTTTGAACACTCTGTAGGTTCATTACTGTCAGCATTTTTTTTTCTTTTTTTGCAAAGTACCAGGAGCTCGCCGTAAGAATTTATAGTCGCTCGAAGAATTTTACGAGAATTGCGTCAACGGAAAAGAAAGATCGGCCGTTGCATCATTTCAAGAGAAAGGACAGACGCGCATTATTAAGTACGTTAACGTATTAGCCGATAGATGCATTTCCTTTTGTGCGGCTGCGGAAAATTCCTCGCGGTCTTCTCCGTTTAGCATCCATCTGTCGCGTTAACGAACAATCGATTGAAAAACGTAGAAGGTTAAATAAAATCTATTCTTGATCTGTACGATGACCGATATTACTGGAACATGGGAATTTTAGAGAAATGATATATCTTTTCTGAGATAAAAAAGTAAAGGTCGACGAAACATTTTTTCGCGTATATTTCTCTACTTTTTGGTTGGCGCGAATGGAAACTAGAAAACGCGAAAAGAGTAAAAATTGACCAATTTTAGACCTGATTGATAACGAAAATATTTTCCAGTTACATCGTTATTTCTAATCGTTCGTTATTACATAAATATAATATACGATTATACTTATCTTCGATTCAGAAGAACATACAGGGTTTCCGGCCAACCCTGGGATAAAATGTAATGGAAGATTCTAGAGGCCAAAATAGGACGAAAATTAAGAATAACAATTTGTTGATGGAGGTTTCGTTAAAAAGTTATTAACGTTTAAAGTTCCGTCAGTACTGAATTTTTTTCTCGAAAATGCGCAGGATTTCGAGGGTATGTTTATTCACTAACAATGATTGTGATTAGCCCTCGCAACCGAAAATAATTTTTCCAGAAAGATTTGAAATTTTTTTTTTTCGTCGAAAAATTTAGACATTTTTCCGAATTTTTTTCTCGAAAATGATTCGGATTTCGAGGGTACGTCTATTGACCAAAAATGATTGTAATTGAACTCTGCAACTAAAAATAATTTTTTTAATACGATTTGAAATGTTTTAATTTTTTCCAAAAATTTCAGCACCTACCACCTGTCGATTTTTCTTGAAAATTCGTTTTCGATTTTTAGTAATTTTGTTTGGTACCCTATAGAAAAGTTGTCTAATACTTTTTTGTAGGTATCCATGCGCACTACTTCAGAAAAATTTCATTGAAATATATTCACTATTATAGGAGTTTTGGCCGTTTGAAAATTGAACCATTTTTATGGGGTTTTTCTAATATTACGGGGTCAAGGAGCAATTTTTTCATCATTGTTAGAATTTCTACATATTCTACACCAAAATACGCGTTGTTTGCATTTTTAAAAATTAAAATCGTCCAATCCGTTCAGGAGTTATAATATTTTAAAGATTTGCATGAAATTTCGGGGGTGCACATTAGATTTTCGGTAAGGAATTTTTTTCACGTAAACGCGTAGGAATTCGGGGGTATGTGTAATGACCAAAAATGATTGTAATCAACCTTTGCAACCGAAAATAATTTTTTTAGAACGATTTGAAAAATTTTTTTTCGTCGAAAAAGTTTAGCACCTACTCGAATTTTTTCTCGAAAGTGGGTACGATTTCAGGGGTATGTATATTCCTCAAAAATGATTGTAATTGACCTCCGCAACCAAAAATAATTTTTTCAGAATGATTTGAAATTTTTTAATTTAATTTTTTAATAACTTTTCAACGAAGCCTCAAGAAATTGATATTCTTGATTTTCGTTTTATTTTAGCCTCTAGAATCTCCCATTAAAATTTTTTTCAGGGGTGGCCGAACATCCTGTATAAAGAACATCATTAAATACCTAACGACGTTGAACGACCACTCGAAAAAAACTTAACGACTGAATATACTTTGCTTGAATGCATAATCGTTTAAAAATATCTAACTTCAGAGCCAACGTTCATGCTTCTTGTTTGATTTGTTATCAATGAATTTTCAAAAAGCTTATTCACTCTTCGACCGATATTTATACTGTTATGAAGGAGTGAACATTAAACAAAGTGCAAAAAATAAAAATTGATTGAATCAGTAAGACAAAACGATAGTCTTTTTGATATATCACGCTCACAATATAAGAATCCTAAATATAAAATGAAAACATGGAAAATGATTGGAGGATTAAATCGAGGTCAAATTTATGCATTTATGAGAAACTTTAATTCTCAAAAAACTACAGAATGCACTTAATATACAAAAATATAAGAGATACTTAGAACAAGATACTCTATTATATTTAGAGGATTGTATAATACATTTCATTAATTCTATTAATAAAAATATGAATTTGCATAAAGATCCGCAGTCTATTAATTAACATCACAGAGTAAAAACGAATGAAACGAGATAATATTATATCTTTCAGAATAGACTTTTCAAATAAGGTAAGATTGAAATTTCTATCCAGCTGGAATCAACATAGTCACCATTGTGAATCTCTTTTAATAAAACAAAATTTCACTCTCGGGACGTTACCTTGTCAGATGCTTCCAAGTATCTCCGATTAATGGATGTGCACGCCATATTTGCCAAAGTCGATTGTTCCGTCCCATTTTACCTAGACACTCGATGAAGTTAAACGACGAAACCAGACGAAAATGGTTGAAAACGCGTACATACTTCGACATGCGCCCACGTTCTTCGTGGTTACGGCGAATACACAAAGTTTATCGCGATGTAATAGCGCATCTGCCACGGAAACATATTGTCGACGCTTGGTAATAGCGCCAACGACACCCGGGTATCAGAAAACACGGTGGAGCGTAGACGGGACGAAAGAGTCGGTGGCTCGTTGACATTTCTGCATTTTCACGCGATTTTTTGCCGCGATACACGGTTACGCAAATTAACTGTGCAATTATCGTCGCGTCACCGTATACGGGCCCAACGAGCACAGCGAAATTAAGTCCTCAGTCTTTCTATGTACCTTGTAAATTGAAAAGATGCTAATGGAGCGCCGTCGATCGAAAAACGTGATCACGTAACATTTGCGTAGAATATACATACGTGCATTCAAATTCGTTTCCTCTATAATTAACGATGTTACGAATTGAAATAATTTGTCACGTGTACAGTGAAATCTTCTTTATTCGAACAGAGTGAACGGTAATAGATATTACTTTTTTTTTATTAAAAAGTAAGAATGAAATAGAGAAATGCCAACGATTACGGATCTACTATTTTTATTAGAGGAAAGGATTGCAGATTTTATACTTCATTGTATTTTGCGCTGTAAACTGAAGAAAATAAATGTTTTAATACGCGATAATATAAACAATTTATTAATCGTTCGAAGACAAGGCTAGAATACGGGTTAGAATTTACCCATTCTTGACTTCCTCGAGAAACGAAGTTAAACGATTAAAGAAAAGAAATGAGAATCGAACGCCAAAGGTACCAAAAAGGGTAAATAACAAACAATTAAAAATGAATACAAGAAAATTGATTAATGATCTTTGGCGAATGCATTAAAGGAGAAAATGCAAATCAGCATTATGAACTTCTGAACTATCTTAACACATTATTGATCGATTGTAGAGATCTCCCTCTTTTGTCTTTTGTTTTTTAAGTCACCATCGATCTGAAGTCACATACAGTCCATTAAGTGTCTTTTCAACTTCTAGAAAATACAATTTTTAATAATTAAAAATAAACAATGTTAAACCAAAATTAATTGATGAATTTTTCTTTGACAGTGTATCAAATTTTCTAGAAGAAAGCAATTTTGGCCTTCGTAATAGTGAGTTAGAAAATAGTGTTAGTGATATTATTATATCTATAAGTTAATCTAGTCAAAATATATTTTACTAACAAAGTGAACGTGTATACCAGATTTTACAAAATTTGTAGTGTACCATTATAGAGGGTGTTTGGCCACCCCTGGGAAAAATTTTAATGGCAGATTCTAGAGGCGAAAATAAGACGAAAATCAAGAATATCAATTTCTTGATGGAGGCTTTGTTAAAAAGTTATTAACATTTAAAGTTCTGCCTGTATTGAATTTTTTTCTCGGAAATGCGCAGGATTTTGGGGGTATGTCTATTCACCAAAAATAATTGTAATTGGCCCCTACAACCGAAAATAATTTTTTCAGAACGATTTGAAATTTTTTTTTTCGCCGAAAAAGTCTACCTATTCGAATTTTTTTCTCAAAAATGCGTAAGATTTTGGGGGTATGTCTATTCACCAAAACTTATTATAATTGACCCCCGCAACCGAGAATAATTTTTCTAGAACGATTTGAAATTTTTTTTTTTTCGCCGAAAGATTTAGGCATCAACCCCCTGTCGATTTTTCTTAAAAATTAGTTTTTCATTTTTGATAATTTTATTTGACGCCCTACAGAAAAGTTGTCCAATACTTTTTTGTAGGTACCCATGAGCTCTACTTCAGAAAAAAGTTTCATTGAAATATATTCACTATCGTAGAAGTTATGGCTGTTTGAAAATTGGACCATTTTTATGGGGTTTTTCTCATTTTAGGGGGTGAAGGAATAACTTTTCAAATATTTTTAGAATTTTTACATATTCTACACTAGAATACGCGTCGTTTGCTTTTTTAAACATTAAAATCGTCCAATCCGTTCAGAAGTTATGGTGTTTTAAAAAGATTCGCATGAAAATTTGGGCAGACATTTCCGGCCAGAAATGATATTTTCGGTAAGAAATTTTTTCTCGAAACTGCGTAGGATTTCGAGGGTATGTCTATTCACCAAAAATGCTTGTAATTGACCCCCACTACTGAAAATAATTTTTTCAGAATGATTTAAAAATTTTTTTTTTCGCCGAAAATTTTCAACACCTACTCGAATTTTTTTCTCGAAACTGCGTAGGATTTCGAGGATATATCTTTTGATCAAAAATATTTGTAATTGACCTCTACAACTGAAAATATTTTTTCCAGAACGATTTCAAATTTTTCAATTTAATTTTTTAATAACTTTTTAACGAAGCCTTAATCAAGAAATTGATATGTATGATTTTCGTCCTATTTTGGCCTCTAGAATCTCCCATTAAAATTTTTCCCAGGGGTGGCCGAACACCCTGTATAAATTTATTTGTTTTAAACGTTACCACACTTTAAAATACTACTGAATAAATCTTTACTTCATTATTTGAAGTAATTTATATATTTTTTGAATGTTTACTTTTAAGATTGCTTGCCAAAGACGCTATGCATTATTCGAGCGGTCAACAATGTATTAAAATCCGTAGCATAAATGATGAATGGATGTTTAATATTTTCTTTTATTTCTCTCATACTCGGTGCTTCTAAATTTGATTTACGATACGAATTATAGCGAGTGACTACTCTATACCATTATTTCTGAAAATTTTATTCTCCTACAGCTCCAGCTGCGGCGATATAACGCGACCTCACTGTATTTTACAATAAACAAATAAAGATTAAACTGTTCAATGAAATAAACGTTACGGATAAATTCCTGATAGTCGGTCTCATTGGTTATTTATTATACGAATAAACTTTTGCCCATTTTTATTATTTTTCTATTATAATAATTCGGATTGTAAAATACTAACTGTACTGTACTCGATTATTTTTAGATTCGGATTGCAAATACTTGAAATTCAACTGTCGCATGTTCACAAATTTCACTCGATACGATGATTGCCATTCTGTAAATTAAGTTCGACAAACAATGGCGCCATAGTCGCTTTAACGATCTTCAGGCGTTGCACATCGTGTTTATTCTTCTTGCAACAGACACTTTGCTAAGTAAAACCATCAGAATAGTCGTAACTTGAACCTATCAAGTTGTATAATATGATCCTTACAGAAGAATTTTTAATCAAACGAATCAATGTCACTGCAGCAAAATCTATTTAATGTAGAAATTCTATTCTACTTGACATCATTTAAGAGAAATGTTAACATATTAATAATTAGTTTCATTTCTTTACAAAATATACAGTGATAAATATTATTATCGAATAGCGAATACAAAATTTGTTATTCATTCGTAAATTAGAATTCGTTAATAAATTTTCTTAATCAGATATTCAAGTAAACGAAACTGCAGGCATAAGATAACTTACAAATAAATAACAAATTTTTCTTTGTTATTCGTAAATAAAATTCATCCAATTCCGTTGTCAAACACACAAAAGTGCACACAAATATTCCTTTAATAAAACCTGTGTAGGAATTCGCATTTACGGTATTGTAAAACGCTTACATAACTTATGCAACTGTTAATGGTCCCAGTTGACATCAATTGCTCATAAACATCTATAAATCATTTGATCGTCGATAGAAATTGTTTACATTACACGAAATAGATGTAGAATCAACTACGCAAATTACTTTATATTTCATTGTGCCTTAAGTATTGTATATTAAGTGCTAATTACTTGTTGGTTATTATTATGTGAAAATTCTTTTATACGAACACTTCTGTCCCCCAGTTAATTCTTATAATGGAGATTCTACTATAATTAGAAAACTATCATTTATAACTAACATGGACATCGTGTCACCTTCAATTTTCTTTTATTTCATTATTCGTTAAAAACTAGTCAACATCCACGAAGTCTTGCTTCGTTACCACGACAGTAAGAAATTTATTATTTTCAATTGCATCCCAGGCATGTCGCTGCCAGTAATGCACTGCAATTCGCGCATGTTACGCTATTTTAGCTTACGATACGTGTATTCGACCTTGAGTTCGCATTTGCAAAGGTAAATTTCCAGCATATTTGTGCACATGTATGCACATTGATTGCAACGTCAAACATGACTATGACTAATCGGTTGAAAAAGTAAGCGTTGCTTGAAACATGACTGATTGTTAACATTTTCACGCATGAATGCTTGTTTCCTCGAGCAAAGGATCCACTAAAGAAACAAAAACAATAAATGCTATTCAATTTTACAAATACTTTTTAATCTCTGTTTCTACCTTCTACGAGGATCGATTGATAGCTAAGGTCTCTAGTTTTATAAAATATGTTTGAGTTAAGAGAAATCAATGAAATTTATCCAAAATAAAGTAAATTTATTGTACTCCAAGCATACATATTTATTTTCTACATAATCACCGTTTAATGCAAAATTTAATGAATTTTTTTCATTCTACTTACGAAGAAACATTCGAGAGTAAATGTTGACTTTTCAATACCTCCTTTAACTTTGTGAACAACTAGATGTCTAAAGATGCTCAATTGGAATTGTACAGAGGGTGTAACTTTCCAACGTTAAAAATTCTGTCGAAGATCGTTCTTTGAAAAAGTTAAACTCAAAAGTCTAACTCATGATAAATGACAGTATTATAGAGCGATGTTATACAAAAAACTAAAAGTTTGCACGTTTAGACTTAACACTTGAGGTTATTAAATGCAAGCTGGAATTTGTTTATACGTATCCTCATAACTCGTACAATAGCGTTATTGGAGATCTTGGTTATCGATCAACCCTCGTACATCCTGTGTTATAAAATGGTAATGGTAAACAAAAAGTTATGATAATACGATTGTTAATAAAATATATTTCCCAGGAGTCATTTGTATGTATTGCAAAACAAGATACGTGCGTGTAACATTTAATAATTTTTTAAACGAGTACAAATACTCAAAATGTTTTTGTTATTAAACACTTATTGTATATTAAAAACTTCCCTTTTTAAAAAATTTTTAATTTAATGACTTGTTTACATGATTCAATATTTATTTTAATAAATTGAATTGAATTTTACAAATTAAATGTAAATTTCATTCCAATAATAATATCAATATGTCAACAACTATTATTGAGTGCAAAAAAGTTTGAAACAGCAGTAGATACTTGAAATTGCCAGCCTCCGTTCATTTGCATTAGTTTCCATATCATATACATATTATAATATGCTTTCTAAAGAACTGTTCAGTGTCATTAACGTCACGTCATTAAGTTACTGATTCAATTGTAATATAAAATGTAATAATTTCGTGATTAATGATTAATCGCGTTTGATACTTGCATTAGCTTTACTTGTATTATTCATTAACTAGGATTATCGATTATTCGGTGAACACAATCATTAATCACTGATTTGATTAGATGATTATCACAATCGTTATTCATTATTCAGATTACATTAAATAATTACAAAAGATAAATGATTAAATAAAATAACTAAAATATGTCCTACGATCAAATGTGCTAGACACCTTACTTTTTGAGTTATGAATTACTAAAAAAGCATAGAAAACGCTCTTACACGCCTCAATATACAGGGTATTCGGCCACCCCTGGGAAAAATTTTAATGGAAGATTCTAGAGGCCAAAATAAGACGAAAATCAAGAATATCAATTTCTTGACTGAGGCTTCGTTAAAAAGTTATTAACAATTAAATTCAAAAATTTCAAATCGTTCTGGAAAAATTACTTTCAATTGCGGGGGTCAATTGCAATCATCTTTGGTGAGTACACATACCTTCGAAATCCTACCCACTTTCGAGAAAAAAAATTGGTTAGGTGCTGATATTTTTCGGCGAAAAAAAAAATTTTCAAATCGTTCTAAAAAAATTATTCTCCTTTGCAGGGGTTAATTATAATCATTTTTTGTGAATAAACATACCCCCGAAATCCTACGCATTTTCGAGAAAAAAATTCCTTGCCGAAAATCTAATTAGATAACTGACAAAAAAAAATATTTCAAATCGTTCTGGAAAAATTATTTTCGATGGCCAAACACCATGTATAACTTATTAATTGGTTGGAAAATATCAGATGTTCCTCAAAGGGACCAAACAGTGAAATTGAGCCTTTTTGTAAGGGCTTATTGAAAAAAACGGTTAGGTATAAATAATTTCCTTTTTACACGATATTTCGGTAGCTTAAAATGTATACGAATACAAATTTTTGATTGCAAAATGTTGTTAAACAACCATGGAGTGAGCTTAAACAAATACAAATATTATTTTTATTTTGCAGTGATTTCTCTTTTCCAGATGAAGTGAATTATGTACCAAATACGATATTCAAATTTTGCAAAAATTGTAATAATGATTGAAGATACATATCGATAAACAGGCTGCAATTTCAACAATTTTTGTCCCATTGAATAATGTTTTTGGAGCAACTTTCCAGACTAAATTATTGAAGCTTTCGTTTGCATTGTGTGTATAGCCAACAATACATCGCTCAAGTAGCTTTTTATTGTTCAAGTCTTCATAAATAGGTAAAATTACTTTAAAAACATCATCGGAAAGTGCTGATTTATGTTTACAGCTGTCCAAATTACTTTGTATCTTTGTTTTGTCCGCCACTTGACTAACTGTTCCGATACCTCCGACTTCCGCGTTCGACATTTTTATCTCCCAAATTCTTATTTTCCCCCACAACGTCATGAAACAGTGGCATTTAATTTTTTAATAGTGTTACTTTCGAAAAAAATAATTTTTTTAAATCGATTTTCTGACTGCCTGGCCCCCTTAAATAGTCTCAAATCCATTTTGTATTCTTTCTCGTAGATCTAAGACATTATTCACTTGTGCTACATAATAAATTTCAAATGTTCTCACAAGTAAAGATCTAATATATTCAGATTAAGAGACAGTTGCTTTTAGAATCGTACTAAACTTTTAAGATTGAGATATTAACGGCGAATTTGAATTCTTAAGAAGTACTACAATCGCCAATACTGTTTATAAACATTACATAAGAATAAGATATTTTTGTGAGAACATTTTCTTTAATCATTCATAACTCGAGAACTAGAGAGTATATGAGATATAGTATCGTACAAATGTATTCACAAAGACACTTTTTATAGTGTAATTTTAATACGTATCTATTAATTTGAATTTCTGATATTGTTAAACTAGATAACAATTCCCACTCATGAATCAAGTTTAGAGTATAATCACCATTATTACTTAACGCATACATTTGTGATTTTAATATAAAGTTACGAACAAAAAAAATATTCGACAATTCAAGAAGTAAAAGTTCTCGTATTTATAGTTTTAACACATTACCGACGGGAAACAAGTATTCTCGTTTTACGCCAAAGGTGTGTTTTTCTAGCAATTTCTACGATAACACAAGAAAAAAATTCTATTATCCACGTATAACTTCTGAAAATTTTAATGAACTATATTAATTACAAAAACACTTAACACATTTTTAGTATACACGTGTTGAAGGAACTCTATGTTATTAAAATCATCCTATAGTAAAGTTTTAATAAAAATGCCCTGTCGTTAATGTGTTAATATAAGGAAGACGTGTATGTTCATATTTTTTACAGTGCATAGATTCGACTCCTCGAGTATTTACATGTATTTCTGAAACATCCTGTATGCATACGTTGGATCAATCGAGGTTCGATAAATGCTTTACTAAACCGATCGACCGATACGGGGCAATCGATCTTTACGCTCACACGGAAATGCGTACAAGCGTCTTGCACTGACATTTAAACGGAATCCCCATTGCAATAGTTTCACTCGTCGGTCGGTGCTCATTATGCATCAAAATCCCTTTAACGTCCGTGACATCTTCGTGAAATGACATTAACAGTCATCGGATATGGAAACATGGTCGGCAGCTTCTTAAGAACCGCGAATTGTTAATCGCTCCATGAATAAAGACGATGCATCAATGCTGTTTTTATCCCGAAGGCGATGAGGTAGGATACATTTGTTTCCCTCGATAAAAAAAATTTTCGAGCATTAATCATTCGCGATGACACAGCCTGTAAAATTTCTAGCCAATCAGCTGCCTCGTCGCGCTGAGGAGGGAGCTGCATAATATTAATTAGAAGACATTGGGATTTAAATGGCCCCAAAGTGACGAATAAATTGAAATCACCGATTAAATAAAGCGTTTATTTGTTTTCAGTGTCTGGAAGGTTGTCGTAAGGACTTGAAAATAGTAAACTCTTCTCGAAAATCTGAAAATAGGTAATATTAGGTCATCCCATGAATTCGTGCTGTTCGTTTTCAAACTGACGAGGATAAAATTCGTAACTTACAATAAATCCCACTTTTCTATAAAAAAGTGTTTTCTATAAAAGTGTATTAATGAATTGAAAGAAACGATTTTAGGTACATGGACAGACTTGAATGAAAATATAACAAAATTATACAAAAGTTTGTCTAATCAAATAATAGAGGTGGTACACAATAAAGGCCTACTCATTAATATTACAAAAATGTGATAATTTTGTTTAATTATACACAGCGGCGACTATTTAGTTGCGCATAAGTCATATTTTAATGTTTAAACTGTGTATACTGTCTTGGAGAGTTTACAAAAATATCGGAACTATATTCTATCATAAAGTTACAACGAAAGTTTTTCCATTTTAAGAATTCAACAGCATTTATGTTTACTTTTTTTGAATTACTGTTGTTTAGACAGATTTGTTTATGTAAATATTGCAAGGGAGGTACTGTTCTATTATAGTAGGATCTACCAGATAAATAACGACCCAAAGCATATTATACGCGTTGTTGAAACATTTTTATCGAAAAGAAAATATTACTATAACCCTACCGAAATATTGTAGATAGATGTGGACTAATACATACAATAGCAAAAACCAAAAAGTTTAGAAGAATTGAGCAATTTTGAGTAAGAAACTAAAACTGAAGATATACATAATAATGAAATAGAACAAAATCATTCTGAACAAAAGCTACTATAAAATAACTCTACTCAATAAAGAATACACGAAGTTACAAAAGTCTTCAATACTTATAATTAGTAGTTGAGCATTTGTATTAAAATAGCTACACACAAAAGCGAACCAAAGATTTAAGCCCAGCAGGAAATACAGTTGGTCACAAAAATATTCGTACATTCAATACATATAGAAATATATTTTATGTTCGGTATAGCTTATAAATAACAAATATACAAAAACATTTTTTTATTATGCACAGTTGTTTAAATAATGAAACAAAAAGGAAAAGCTCATTTTTATGTCACAAAAATATTTGAACATCTAGTACACGTAAGAAATTTTCCAATTTGAACAAACGAGTGGAAACAATGTTTGTATAATACTGTTAACAATTCGTATGCTATTTTCTCGGGTGATATTTTGAATACACACGCATGGTAAAACTGCAACCGAAAATCATTTTTCCAGAACGATTTGACATTTTTTAATTTCGTCGAAAAATTTTTCCATCTACTCAAATTTTTATCTCAAAAGTGAGTAGGAATTCGAGGGTATCTTTATTCACCAAAAATGATTATAATTGGCCCTCGCAACCGAAAATAATTTTTCCAGAACGATTTGAAATTTTTTAATTCTGCCGAAAAATTTCAGCACTTACCCCCTGCCGATTTTTCTTAAAAATTTTTTTTCATTTTTACTAAATTTGATTGGACCTGTACAGAAAAATTGTTTAATACTTTTTTGAAGGTAACCGTGAGCTCTACTTCCCCCCAAAATTTCATTGAAATATATTCTCTATTGTAGGAGTTACGGGCGTTTAAAAATTGAACCATTTTTATGGGGTTTTTGTCACTTTACGGGGTTAAGGACCAACTTTTCGAATATTCTTGGAATTTCTACATATTCTTCACTAAAATACGCGTAGTTTGAATTTTGAAACATTAAAATTCTCCAATCCGCTCAGAAGTTATGACATTTTAAAGAATCGCATGAAATATCGGAGAACCATTTCTGGCCTGATATTATATTTTCAGTGAAGAATTTTTTTCTCGAAAGTGGATAGGATTTCGAGAATATGTCTATTCACCAAAAATAATTGTAATTGACCCCTGCATCCAAAAACAATTTTTTCAGAATGATTTGAAATTTTGTAATTTCATTTTTTAATAACTTTTTAACGAAGCATCAATCAAGAAATTTATATTCTTGATTTTCGTCTTATTTTAGCTTCTAGATTTTCCCATTAAAATTTTTCCCAGGGGTAACCGAACACTCTGTGTAACAAAAAATTCATAAATACTTTGTTAAGAAGTTATGACAAATATATGAAATGTGATGTTTTTTTATTTACCAAACAAACAAATTTACTAAAACTTTGTTTAATGAGTTCAACTGCTAGTTGAGGCATGGAAAAATATTTTTAACGTAGAATTATGTGGATACTTAAACATTTCTTTATCCAGGTTTAGTTTCTATCATTTATCTTGGCTGATGAAGTATTCTTTCTTCGATGATAACTTTTCGTTGCCATAAAATTTTGAACAATTGTTCAAGTTTATTTTCAGTAAATTATAACGAAACTCACCATATCGAATGCTGGCAAAAGATTGATTTTGTTTTATTATACATTTTTTTCTTATTTTAATGTTCTAATTCTCAACCGAGTTTTACAATTCATATTTTTGTTATAACTTCTTAACAAAGCATTTACGAATATTTTGTTATATAACACTTTAGTCTTATTTTTACTTGTAGAACACACTGCTGAAGTATGTACGGAAAAATGCGGAACATCCTGTATTTTAAAAGTAGAAAGTTTTAAAATCAACTTCCATCGATGTCCGAATATTTTTGTAACCGACTGTATGTTCGATTTGTGTTGGTCACTCGACACGTTAATGCTCATTCTGGTGTAAAGAAACGAACAAAGGAACCATGAAACTCTCACGAACCCCAGGAAGGAACCCGGGTCGCGGTGTTGGGAGTCGTGAAACACGCGATTAGCTCTGCCACGGGCGAAATAAGAGCCGAAGCAGGACACAGAATCACGGATTTCGGTTCACCGGCGGCCACAGGATGGCAGAAAAAAGTGAAGGGAAGGGAAGGTGATCGGGAGAAGACGCCTGGAGACGCGGTAGCCGGAGACGTCCTCGGCGTCCACTTGGTTCGCGGCGCATCTTCTGAAATGGCAAGGTCACCGGTAGTTACGTCACCAACTTTCCTCGGCACCTCGCGGCGCGCACAACGCCGGAGAGAACCAAATGTCACAATTACCAAGGACGTTAGACCGCGTGCAAGTCGCCTCGAGGCTCGACGACGAAACGACGACCAGGGTAGGAATCCGGAGTTTACATGGATTCGGCTTTCACATTCGGCACGTACGACAGGTGGACGGTCGTTCTCCAAGCCTTCGCGTGACGATGCTCCCTTGAGAGGGACGATTATCCGGGTGACGAAATCGACAACATCCTATAAGTGGTCGTTCCACGTCGGCTTTCGAGGAAAAAAATAAATGTTACGGTGCGATGAACCGTATGACCAGGTACTTACACCGAAATGGAAAATACCGGCGTGACAAGTATATCTACCAACTACACGCTACACTTCTTACATACAAATACAAAGTAAACTTTTAGTTACGTCTTCATCTGCACTAGAAACGTTTGACGAAGTTGGGAAAATTTCACTTACTGCTTAACGCACATAACACAATAAAAACTTGCATGGATCGCTCCTACTAAACGTGGATAAGCTTAAAAGGAATATCGAACCAACTACACGCTACACTAATCAAATACAAGCTGTACTCGTTGATAAGTAAAAGCAAAATAAACTTTTAGTTACGTCTTCATTTGCACAAGAAACGTTTCATAAAATTAGGAAAATTTCACTTACTGCTTAAAGCACATAACACGATGAAAACTTGCATGGATCACTCCTACTAAATGTGGATAAGCTTAAAAGGAATATCTGATCAATTACACTCTACACTTCTTAAATACAAGCTGTACTCGTTGATAAATAAAAGCAAACTAAACTTTTAATTACGTCTTCATCTCCACTAGAAACGTTTCATAAAATTAGGAAAATTTCACTTACTGCTTAACACACATAACACAATGAAAATTTGCACCTACTAAATGTGGATAAGATTAAAAGGAATATCAGATCAATTACACGCTACACTTATCAAATACAAGCTGTACTCGTTGATAAGTAAAAGCAAAATAAACTTTTAATTACGTCTTCATCTGCACTAGAAACGTTTGATGAAGTTAGGAAAATTTCACTTACTGCTTAACGCACATAACACGATGAAAACTTGCACGGATTGCTTCTACTAAACGTGGATAACCTTAAAAGGAATATCAGACCAACTATACGCTACACTAATCAAATACAAGCTGTACTCGTTGATAAGTAAAAGCAAAGTAAACTTTTAGTTGCGTCTTTATCTGCGCCAGAAACGTTTGATGAAATTAGGAAAATTTCACTTACTGTATAACACGATGAAAACTTGCACAGATCACTTCTACAAAACGTGGATAAGCTTAAATATTAGAATCCTTTGAAATGATTTTAGTTTTAGTTCTAACGAATTTTTAGTACTAACAATAAGATCAAAACTCTTTGGCAACGTATTAAAGTCAAAAAGTAGCAGGCACCAGACAGAATATAAATTAAGTGAAACAATGACGTAACTAGAGCTTGAAATAAAACTGACCAATAATGCGCTTTTATTACAAGGATGACCACTAGGGTCCTTGTGAATGACAAATCTAGGACTTACAGAAGAAGGAAACTAACAAGGAATCGTGAAAAATTTCAAAATTATGAGTCTCCCAGAATTCCAAGCTTAGACATTATAAATAAAAGTCGAAATATTAAATCTTTGAAGATTGTCTATTGATCAACAAATAAAAAAGTGTCAACTAGTGTTAGTTTTGCCTTATTGAACTGCTTGAAATTGTAATGTGGAGAGAGGGGGAGGAAGTGCAATCCAAAAAGGGTACGAAAAAGAATTCTATATATAAAAAGTGTGAATAACTTAACCATCTATTTCTATGAATACATTGGTAATCAGAAATCAAGTTAATATAATTATAATAAATAGCATTAAAAACAAAATTAAACTTTGACTTGCTGTTGTTGTTGATGGAATTTTGATCGTCGACATACAATACTTTTACTACTGTCAAAACTATTTTCTTAATTAAATTGGTACAATTTTAATAGAAACAATTTTACCGAATTTTAAACATCTTTCACACCTGTTCGTATAAAATTTTAATCATATAGTATATTATACAAAGACAATCAGGGTTGTTCTCGCGTTGTTGGCCGTTCAAATACAAAAACAATATCGTTAATATTAATATAATAGTATTTGGTAATTGCATATATGTATAGATGAAGCGATTAAACTCCCATGACCTTGACCTTCACACATATTATCAAGGACAGTTTCCTGAGTAACACTCAAACAGTTTTAGTTGTTGTTCGTTTTTCTTTAAAAAGTTATTAATAAAAGATTGTCTCCGTTTAATTTTCAACTGAATGCATTTATTCTGGTTTATATGGGTTCAATAAACTATTATTCTTCCATGAGAAGGCACAGCGTGTTTACATTCCCACTCTTGTTGAAATTCGCTCACTCTTCCATGACAGATATTGGTCACTATTGGCCGAAAATGGTGACGAAGATCGACGACAGTCAATTCGTGATTGAGTGAGACAAAATATTCGTCAATGCTATTAACAATGAATGAATATTTTGTCTCAGTTAGTCTTAATATGACCGTTATCGATCTTCGTTGCCGTTTCAGTGAACTGCAACTGGAGTAAGAAAATAAACACGATGTGTCTTCTTCTCGTGGAAGGACAGTACTTATTTAAAAGACGAAACTTCACCATCATATCTTTTAAATTAATAACATAAACAAAATTTTTGTTTACGCCAAACTAGAGATCCCATTTTATCCTGCAATTTACATATAAACAATTTTTTCGTATCATCAATAGTTATTGAAATATTGCGACTGTCACACTTTCACGTGGACACCCTGTATGTATATAAGCAAACACATTATATTGACAATTGGGTACGTGGTGAAAAAGCAAAATGGAGATCTAGACGGTCTGAATAGGCACAAAATAAAGAATAACCTAACCTGATCATTGAAATTAATTAATTAATCTAATCAATATCCCGAGTTCGGAATTAATAAAACACGAATATTACTAAAATTAAGTGCCATACATTTTAAATATTTTATTATCGATAGTTCATCGAATTTTCTTTTACTCGATATGCTTTCACCGTATAAAAAAAGAGTCAGATGTATTTAAAATCAGAGTTTACTACATAGTGTTTGTATTATAATAATGATGTTATAGTTGATAAATATCGACTATTAATTATTATCAATTACCTACATGAATTTAATCCAATAAATATGGCTAAATATCACATACTATTTTAGGCTGTTTATAATGATAGTTTACCCTTTTTGTAGTCCTGAGAACAGTATTATATTTATGCAAATTATTTAAATGGTAGGAGAAGCGAGTCAGTGAGAAATAAATGTCAAAAAAGAAATGATCCTGTCAAAATTTGATGCTTGAGATGATGCAATTTTTTATGAAGAGACAGGCGAATGCGAAAACAGAATACTTTCTATCGTCATACACCTGTTGTTCCTATATCAACACGCGAATATAAGGTGATCCTCAATCCACTGCAAAAGGAAATATTGTAAGCAAATACTTGATGTGTGCAAATGTTACGATCCTATAAGAAGAGATTCCGTAAGTTACAATCTTAAACGATTTCTTAATCCACAATTATAAACTGCCCCAGGCGCATCGTGTATACATTGAAAAGTCACAAGTGAAGTCAACAAACTTCGCTTCACTAACAAGAAAGGGCCGCAAACGATCCAACTCAGATTTAAATGAAATTTTGTAGGCTTGTAAAACAGCCAAAAATAATATATACGTACTTCTTTTAACAGCGGTAACTCAAGTTTAAGGAATGAAACCACCCTCCAAAATTTGACCCCGAAAATGCTAACTCAGAAACGGTTAAAAATAGACAAAAAATAATTTGACAAAAATTGAATAATTTTTTACGTATGAGAAGAAAATGAGTAGTCAACAAATTTTCAAAAAATGTTTTAAAAAAATGGGTCCACCATGTTTATTCGAAAAGTTACGGCAATTATAGAACAAGAAAAATAGCGTATTTTATTCTAAACTGAACCATACATACATACATATAGTATCCTTAACAATTAACACAAAAATTCCATTTCTTATGTCTCTCGCTTGTAAAGTCTATCGGCGTAGAATAAGTAGAAATGCCACGTATAGTCAGTCACGCAAGTCTGCCTAACATGCTACCTAATAGCATCTATCTAATCTATCTAATATTGTATGAAAAACCAAAGTAAAACGAGAATATGCTATTATATTGAGTTGGCCAATAAGTAATGTCAGATTTCTGCAATAAGTGACGTTTTTTTGTTTTTTTTTCAGTGAAGAGCAATGTTCTTAACTTATGAAAATATCCGGGGTGTTGATTTGAAAACTTTGCATCTAAAAAAGGAACGCATTTTCAAGGATAATATTAAATGAAATAAACTTTTTCAGTTTCAAAGGGGGAAATACAACTGTCTTAGTTATTTGAAAGTCAACTTTGACCTTTTACGTAAAAGCCTATATTTTTATTTACAGATTCTTATTCTACAGAAAAAAAAGAAACTTTTATATATAAATGCCCTATAGGACATTTTTTATCAGATTTCATCTTAAAAAGGTATTTAATAAAATAGAATTTAATAAACTATAAGATGGAAGATGGCAAATGAAATTTCTTTATTTTTTTAATTATCTTGTAAAAGAATTGGATTAAATGGAAGAAAATGATTAATACGTTCAATAAGGATTCACATATTTAAAAAAAATAACCACTGTTTTCTACTGAAAATTAATTTTTTGCCAACATACTTGTAAATATGTTTCAGAAATTAAAAACGCTCAACATTGTTAGCCATAGAAGCACCTATTTGATATAACAATAAACGTTTCCGGCCTTTATACGAACCCTCTTCAAATTTATAATTTCTAATATCGATTGTATCAATCGTGAAAGGTGCATTACTAATTTATAGCGATTTATACTCATAAACTATTGTATGCTCCTATTATTGACTCCTATCAATTGACTATACTTTATCAATTTTAGATAAATCTAAAAACCCGCACAGAGGCTTAAAACCTTTGATAATATAAATATTTGCATGGCTAATAATGTGAAGCATTTGTAGTTTATGATAAATATTTTAACATTATATGCAATTGTAAGTTTCAGAAATACTATTATTTCTTTTTAAATATTTCCAACCCCCTCCAAATACTTTCTATAATATTCCAAATTTGTGTAGAATGTATTTGTTTTATTCCCTTGTAGCAAAGTTCGATTTACTCGAAATGTGATGTGTTACTGTGATCTAAACATAGATGAACTTGACGTGACTAGACTCACATGCTGTGAGAACAGGAACAATCATCTCTGTACAGAGTCGAAAGGTCCTTGGCATTGCTGACGAAGTTCCTACAGCAAAGTCCACCAGAAAGATACGTTTCATTGTGATATCTGAATGGCACGGTTAGCAAGTGCACGAGTGCCATTTCAACCGAAGTTATCCAGCGTCCTGATGACGATGCGCTAGAAATTCCGTTAAATCATGTATCTCTCAGGGACGTGTTTTAATGACAGAACAGAAAAACTGCTTTAGCATAATCTTTAATTAATTAGTAATTTCTCAATCGGTTATTTGGCTGGGCGAATCGAATGCCGTACTTACAACGACGAATTTCTTGTTAGATATCAACGACTATAATGGTCCTTCTTGCAAAACGAAGAGATCGTTTGATATCACTATTTCTTACATTCAGTTATGTGCTGCTAATTACCTACAAGATTTTTCAATTTAGATAGTTCTTGAGATTTATATAACTCTTACAACATACATGGAAATTGGATTTTGTTCGCCTTCGTTGCAGTGAAATATGGCCCCCAACGCGATTAACGAAGAAATTTTTTTTAATAGTAAAACACGTGTAGTTCTTTATTTAAATTCTGCTGTGTCCCACGGTAGGAAGTTAAGCAAATCAGGAAATAATGCTTAAGGGGGTATCCTAGTGTAGACGTCAATTTTTTACGTGTTTTTTGAAATTTAAAAGAAAGACTATCACACTTTTGTATCGAATTTCATCGCACGTTTTTGGCATATAATAAATAAGTATATATTTTTTGTGTAAAAATGACAGTTATTTCACTGGAGCCCCTTTGTGTGCGTTAGGTAACAATGATAATTATACTTCGATTCATAAATATGAATTGTCTAGTTTAACAATGTCGGAAATTCAAGTTGTGCATTCATAGTTCCGTCATAAGGGCGATGATATTTACTATGTATTCGCATTACGAGTCGTACCAAAGTTGTAACATTGATGTTGTAACTCCAAGTCGTTTGACGAAGCAGCTTTGAGTTACTACATCGATGTTAAAACGACGTTATGATTATATTCTGAATATTTTGCGAATATATCACGACAAACATAAAAATAATTTCTGAATTGATAATTAATCTTTCGGTTAAATTACAGATTCAAACCACAAGTCTACCACAAACAAGGTACCATCACTGGGGTTAAACGGAAAGTTCGTAGCGTTTCTAACAAGTGACATTAGTGAAACTCGTGACAATTATCTTTTTCATTTAATGAAACAGAGATATTAAAAATATAAAACAATACTGTATACAACCATTTAAAGCAACTTAGACGAAACAATCGTTAAGATGGGCATCACATGACTTGTTTTTGAGACAAGTGACTACAGAGGACGAAAAATAGATTTTATATAACAACGTTATATGAAAACTGCAAAAGAATTGGCATTAAACCCACAGAAAATTTCATTCAATGTATTCTGCGGAAAATTTTTTAAGAATAAAGAGTCAGTTAATTAAATAAATATTGCTCCTAGTTTAATCAATTGAATGAAAGAATCAAAGAAAATTATTTCGATTGAAAAATTTAATTCAATACAGAATTGCAGAAACCACTTAGAGCAGTTCATCGTTCAAAAAAATCGAACGTTTTTTGAGAAAGGGATTACAAAGTTGTCTGATAGATAAACCCAATATTTATTTCCCACAAATATAATACGTTTGAATATTACTTTTTTGCTATGAACTTTTCATACAATCCAATAATTTTTCTAACTCGCGTCACTCGAAGGTTGTTAACGCTTTAACAGCCGCATACTTTTTATAAACTACATTCATTAGCATGACGCGACTTGACCTTCTATAACATCTGTAATACATAGATGTTAATAACGTAAAGTTTGTAAATAATCGTGTCTGTATGAAACTATTCAAGGCAAGAATTTTCTTTCACATTATAACTTCTGATGATTGTATAATTACGTATTTATTAACAGTTTAATAAAACTTCTATACAATTTTATCAGTTACTAAAAAATATTTTTCTCCTCATTAAATGCTTTATACATAGATAACTGTTTCTCCTAAATAGAGGACGTAATTAATTATACTTGATCAGAGTTTGAAAAAGACAAACAGATCTTAAATTCGTATAACTCTTATTTAGCATGTATTATGTTATCTTTGATTTTCAGTTTTATACAGATAATAAAAACACGCTTATTGTGCATTTTTAAAGCTCACGGTGAGACAGCACAAAGAATCTCTCCAATCGGTTGACAATGTGATAAGGTATTACAAATTGGATATTCCTAAACTTGTGAACGCATACTCCCTCAAGTAGAAATTTAGAGATCAACGTTACTAAATTGAAGTTAGTAGTTGTGATAACGTAAACATTATCACCGCTAATTTATCAACGGAGGATTAGAAATTGAAACGGATAAAATATCCCACGAAATAATATCGTTTGTACGACACCACGAACGAGATACCTCGCGAGTCTGTTTTCCAGTACTTTAACAGCTGCTATCACAGATACGTGACTTTGCCAGCCAGACGTCATCGGCTGCTGACACCTGTACTGTCATTGTTCGAACAAATTATGAATTTGTTCAGGTTCGACTCTTATGTCATACGTTCATTATGCCACCTCTAAGTTTATAATTTCTTTATCGATCTACGGAATTTAACTACTCAACTGTGCGTCGCGATAACAACATTAATCCAACGATAAAGGAGAGTACCTTTAATAAAGTGAACTGATCTAAGCGAACAAATCGTGTCTCACAACGGAGCACCAGAAACGCTGTGCAAACAGCACCGTAGCGAAGAATGCAAACACGGTTCGAAGAGAGGACGCCTTGCACCGTTGCATCGCGGATGCATCTTATAGCAGAGACTAGGGGAGACTCATCCGCGAATCTCCGCTGCTTCTAATGCAGGTGGGGATGCAACGTTCGTGATTTTCCGACTATATAAAGGCAGATGCGCCGTGCATTCTTGGTATCACGTATTGGTCGTCGTTTAAGGACGAAAGGGTCAGGAATCGAATCGTTCGCACGAAGAGTCCTCGCAATGAAGACGGTGGGTCTTGGTTGCGCGTGAAAACGAAATAAGTCGCAGGAAACGGGGGAGCAAACGAACCTGTTGGTTGTAACACCGTCGCGCGTTTATCGTTTGAGCGAAATCGTAGCGGGGGAGGGACGGAGAGCGAAGATTTCGGGGCGCTGACAACCGAAATTATTTACGTAACAGTGAAAGTGAAGAGGACTGTGACATTTGTGCGTGCGCCGACGTTACACGCACCCGATGATTAATCGCGAAATTTCGTCGAACACCCAACCTGTCGTTCCGGGTACCGTTTGCGACAACATTGAACCGGTCGTCTAGTCACTTTCGTTCTAAACGCCAGCTATAAAGCATTAATCGATCGACGTGTAACCTTCGTTAGCCAATTCGCGTTATTTTCATATTTTCATTAACCACTTAACATTTATTCATTTTTGATGGTTTGAGGGGCCATTCTACCTTGTAGGCAAGAAAAAAAGATGTTTGTGATTTTTTTTTTTTTGCGGGTTATTAAAGAGCGATTAATTCCGGGTTTTGTGGATATATTTATTATATATTTAACTATATTTACGAATTTTTGCAACGCATAATATCTATTGATTACGCAGTTTTTGTTGATTAACAAACAACTGTTTTTACGAACGGCGCCCGACTGTGTAGGTAATATTTTGCGAACAAGTTATTCGAAATACAAAATCCAAAGATATTCTTAATATAGACGGTTCTAGCATGAACTAAAACCTTTTCAAAAAAAACGTAAAATGGCACAATGGTAGTTATTTTACGGAAAGGTACTGAATATTTTCATATATTCGGTTGCTTTTTTATTAATAAAAGAAAAAGTATTGCATATATCGCAGTTATCTTAGTGCATGCTATAGAGAGACCAGTTCTATAGATACTACATAAATTTGATATTGATATCTTGAATCTACACAGTGTCGAAAAATGTAGTTTCGAGAAAAACAGCTTTAAAGTTGTAAGTCCAGTTGTTATATATTTCAGTAGGCTACAATTTCGTTAGTTTTCCGAATTTCAATTTAATATTTGGTAGATATATTTTCGAGACTACATACTAAAAGAAAACGCAAAAAAAAATTCGATTTTTTTAATCCCACAAAGTAGAGAGGCCCCTTAAGACAATTGAAGACATAATGAAAATATAGTACTTTGTTTATATATTATTTCTAATTTTATTTATCGAGTTTAACAGTATTTGTATGGATGATATTTTCGAATGCCTGGTTTAACTTCAGGTAGCGAAAAAACGAAATGTATATATTATTCATTCAGAAGTAGAAATATGGACAGGATAGTACGCAATTTATCTAATATCAGAGAAATGTTTCATTTCCTTAAGGGGCGACATTCATGCAAAAATCATCTACCAGTAGTTTTCAAAATATAATTTCAAAAATTTTGATTTTGACAGCCATTTTGATACAAAAATTTAGAGAAAAATTTATTGAACCGAGTAAACTATGTTTGTTATATGTTTATATGAAGTATTAAATGTAAGCTTAGTTATTGTTGATATATCTCAAGCAATATGCAAGTAAAACTTTATTTTTACGAGAGTTATTTAAAAAAAGAGGAATATTTGTTGTTCCAAGATACGTACAGTTAATAAAAAGTACTTGTAATTTGTGACGAAAAATAACTTTAGAGTACAAGTAAGAAGGCCTAAAATGGTGAGTATTGAGTTATTATAATAATTATCTCTACAAGTATTAAGAAATTAAATCTGTTTTGTGAAAACTCTTTGCACTGTATTATGTTGGGTATTATTTCATTTCTAGTAATTTTATATTTGATATTTTGAAGGCCTTCAATGAATTCGATATCGTTTTTGTATTTAACTTAATTTGAATAAGATACTTTGATGGAAAAATAATTTTTGTTCATTACTTTTTATTCATTTAATGTAGATCAAAACATAATGAAAATAAATACTCTATCACGGTGCTTCTTAACATTTTTAATAATATAAATTCATATATCTCGAGACACGAGATAAATTGAAAAATATGAAACATAAATAATGGACATTTAACGAGCATTTATTTAATTTACTTAATTCAATTCTTATATATTGTTATTTGTAGAAATTTTAATGCAAATATTTCTATTAAATTTTATATAAATTATAATTCAAATCAAAATGTAGTATAATTAAGGTTCAATGAGTTACAATAAACTTTATATACAAGGGTAATTTATTTTAAAATAGATTTTGAAAAGGATTTAAAACTAATTTACGATAGTATTATTTGACAAACACTTCAAATTTAATTTTCATTTAATGTTTACTGTTCGTGTGAAAACAAATTCTGTGAAACGAATGATTTTTCTGATTCACAGAGCAAAACATAAATTTACGAATCAGAAAAACTACCAATTTCAAATGTTTTATAATCTATAAACATAAATTTATGTTCGGCTCCATGAACCAGAAGAATAATCTTTTTTAGAAGCTTTACGTTTTCACAAAAGGAATAAAATAAATTTTTGTCTTATTCTATGATCTACAAACATCGTCTATTTCATGTGTTTATTATTTGAAAATTTTCACGCCAACGAAAGGACTCATCATCATTAAACATAAAACCTTATCTATATACAGGGTGTTCGGCCACCTCTGGGAAAAATTTTAATGGGGGATTCTAGAGGCCAAAATAAGAGGAAAATCAAAAATACAAATTTGTTGATGGAGGCTTCGTTAAAAAGTTATTAACGTTTAAAGTTCCACTCGTACTGAATTTTTTTCTCGAAAATGCGCAAGATTTCGGGGGTATGTCTATTCACAAAAAATGATTGTAATTGATCCCCGCAACCGAAAATAATTTTTCTAAAACGATTTGAAATTTTCTAATTTTGTCGAAAAATTTCACGCCTTCTCGAATTTTTTTCTCGAAATGGGTAGGATTTCAGGGGTATGTGTATTCACCAAAAATGATTGTAATTGAGCCCCGCAACCGAAAATAATTTTTCCAGAACGATTTGAAATTTTTGATTTTAATTGTTAATAACTTTTTAACAAAGCCTCCATCAATAAGTTGGTGTTCTTGATTTTCGTCTTATTTTAGCCTCTAGAATCCCCCATTAAAATTTTTCCCAGGGGTGGTCGAACACCCTGTATAATAATATATGGCTCCACGACCTTATACAGATCGTTTGAATTGATCAACTAAGGTTATATTTAATACTTCATTATAAAATCCAATAAACATAATTCGTAAATTAGCTCGATACTCGAAACAAAAGGACCAAGGACTCGAACTCAGAATGTTTAAAAAACCAATCGAAAGTTTTGTCATGACGCCCTCTTCGCTTATAATTCTTTTGTCATAGACAAAGTAGAAAATATCAAAACTCTAAGTCTATCTTCTTACGATATTCACTAGAACGTCCAATATACATAACAAATTATTACATACGGTGTGCAGTTAACATATGTAAATATTGACACAAATCAGTGACCCAAATATTGTGCGATCCCTTCGTGACCTTAAACCATCTATTCATATTCAACACGCGACGCAGAACACATTCAAGGCGCCATTTCTATTTGGAAATTGCAAATGTACTTTTTTAAGAAATTCATGCTACGCATTGCACATACGAGAACATGGCTTTTTACGTGTATAATAGCACGATGTCGTGAAATTTTGTTCCTCATAATTCGAGGAATTTGGCTTTAGGAGAAGAATTTATTAATACTCAAGCTTCTTGCAGTCGGAATTCATCCAAGATTGTAAGACTAGAAAAAGATAGAAAGAATAGAAGAATAACTAGGATAACTCAATTGATAAAATCATTCAATGAGTGAACAATTATGGCACACATTCTGATTCATAACAATGCAATCATCTATTACGTGCTAACTAAATAATATAATCGTCGTTGAATGAAATTATTACCCGTTTAAAAGTATTGTCTCGTCGAAAACTTTCGACGAATCCATATTTTATGTTCTCATATTCGAAATGTCGTATTTGGTGACATTGAAAAATGATTAAAGTTTTGAAAAGCAACTTTTTTTATTTTTCAATATTTTTGCGAACGATGAAATATTTTGAAAAGACATCTACGGATCTTAAAATCAGTTTAAAGATGAAGGCAACACAATGTTAGTACGATACTCTTTGATTTGCACAGATCCTAATCTTCGTGGCAGCGATAGTAGGAGTTCTCGCGGCGCCTCAAGGTAGTCCAAATGATATCACGATCGTAAAGCAGGAAGAATCGAACAACATCGGAGTGGGTGGATATCACTTTAGTTATGAACAAAGCGATGGTCAAAAGAGGGAAGAAACCGCAGAACTGAAGAACGAAGGTACTGACGATGAATCCCTCGATGTTTCCGGTAGTTTCACATTCACATCGCCAGATGGTCACACTTACAGGTAAAGTATTTGTATATCGAAAGAAAGTATTTTAACACTAGATTTACGGGCATTGATCGCACGTATATTTATTGATACCTTTCATGTTGACGATTACCTTAAAATACGATTTTTCTTTTAATTAGAATATGTATCCATGTCATTGCATCAAACAAATTCAACATAAGTTGTTAAAAAATAATATTTACGCGCTCTGCAATTTTAAATATGGAACTGACATCCGTCAAATTGACGGCTTCCGTAAATTTAGTATTAAATGATATCTGTACGGAAATATTAGCTTTCAATTATTTATAAAGTTTTCAATTATGTTGGAAAAAGTATATTCCTAAACAAGAAATGATCGTCCCTCACTCTTCATTTTTAAGATATTATTCTTATAAATTATTTTAAAAGATTTGTGTATAGAAATATTAGCTTCCTTTATCAAGTTTTCAATTATGTTGGAAAAGACATATTCCTAAGCAAGAAATGATCATCCCTCACTCTTGATTTTTAAGATATTATTCTTATAAATTATTTCAGAAGATATCTGTATGGAAATATTAGCTTCGCTTATCAAATTTTCAATTATGTTGGAAAAGGTATATTCCTCAGTAAGAAATGATCGTCCCACACTCTTGATTTTTAAGATATTATTCTTATAAATTATTTTAAAAGATATATGTATGGAAATATTAGCTTCCTTTATCAAGTTTTGAATTATGTTGGAAAAGGCATATTCCTAAGCAAGAAATGATCGTCCCTCACTCTTGATTTTTAAGATATTATTTTTACAAATTATTTTAAAAGATTTGTCTATGGAAATATTAGCTTCCTTTATCAAATTTCCAATTATGTTGGAAAAGGCATAATCCTAAGCAAGAAATAATCGTCCCTCACTCTTGATTTTTAAGATATTATTCTTATAAATTATTTTAAAAGATATGTGTATGGAAATATTAGCTTCCTTTATCAAGTTTTGAATTATGTTGGAAAAGGCATATTCCTAAGCAAGAAATGATCGTCCCTCACTCTTGATTTTTAAGATATTATTTTTACAAATTATTTTAAAAGATTTGTCTATGGAAATATTAGCTTCCTTTATCAAATTTCCAATTATGTTGGAAAAGGCATAATCCTAAGCAAGAAATAATCGTCCCTCACTCTTGATTTTTAAGATATTATTCTTATAAATTATTTTAAAAGATATGTGTATGGAAATATTAGCTTTCTTTATCAAGTTTTGAATTGTGATGGAAAAGGTATATTCCTAAACAAGAAAAGATCGTCCCTCATTCTTCATTTTCAAGATATTATTCTTATAAATCTTTCAATTTTTTGAATACAGAACTAAACTAATCTAAACTTGATTTTGTTTGCAAGATAATAAGGACGAATAAACAATTCTATTTTCAAAATAAATTATAATTGCACATTCGTGCTTCTCATGGAAGAGCCCCTAGCAATAGACAACCCAATATTCGCGTACGCTGAAACTTCATGTTATACAGATATGTAAACCTATAAAATAAGTACGTTTATAATTTTCTTTCTCCTCCATATTTTAAATATTTGTAGGTTTGTTTAACGATACAAAAACAAAACAATGAATTTTCAGAATTTTTGTTTGCGTACAAACACACAGGGTGTTCAGTCACCCCTGGGAAAAATTTTAACGAGAGATTCTAGAAACCGAAATAAGACGAAAATTAAGGATACTAATTTGTTGGTTGAGGCTTCATTAAAAAGTTATAGAAACATTTCCGGCCACACAGTATATTTTCGATAAAGAATGTTTTCTCGAAAGTGCGTAGGATTTTGAGGATATGTGTATTGACCAAAAATGATTGTAATTAACCCCCACAACCGAAAATAATTTTTCCAGATTTGAAATTTTTTTTTTCGCTGAAAAATTTAAGCACCCCTTTGTTGACTTTTCTAGAAAATTTGTTTTTCATTTCTAATAAATTTGTTTGACGTTCTACAGAAAAGTTGTCTAACACTTTTTTGTAGGTACTCATGAGCTCTACTTCCATAGTAAATTTCATTGAGATATGTTCACTATTATAGAAGTTATTAACGTTTGAAGATTAGGCCATTTTTGTGAGGTTTTTCTGAGTTCACGGTGTTAAGGAACTACTTTTCGAATATTCTTGAAATTTCTACATATTCTTCACTAAAATACGCATTGTTTGCATTTTGAAACATTAAAATCCTCCAATCGGCTTAGAAGTTATGATGTTTTAAAGAATCGCATGTAATTTCGAGGAAGCATTTCTGGCCAGAAATTATATTTTCGGTAAAGAATTTTTTTTCTCGAAAGTGTGTAGGATTTCGAGAGTATGTGTATTCACCAAAAATGATTGTAATTGACTCCCGCAACCGAAAATAATTTTTCCAAAACGATTTGAAATTTTTTAATTTCACCGAAAAATATCAATACCTACTCGAATTTTTTTCTCGAAACTGCGTAGGATTTCGGGGGTATATCTATTCACCAAAAATGCTTGTAATTAACCCCTGCAACTAAAAATAATTTTTCCGTAAATGATTTGAAATTTTAAAATTAAATTTATTAATTACTTTTTAACGAAGCCTCAATCAACAAATTGATATTTTTGATTTTCGTCTTAATTTGGCCTCTAGAATCTCACATTAAAATTTTTCTCAGGGGTGACCGAATACCCTGTATATGTATATCGACGAGATTGTAAAAATAATATGGAAATGCATAGTAATAAATAAGGATAACCAGTTATACTAAATACGAATAATCGTTTACAGGGTCGATTATACTGCCGATAAGGATGGATTCCACCCTACTATCAACCTTGTTTCCAAATAAACTAATCTAAGAACTGAAGTTCTGCGTTACCAACGTTACCTAGGATTTTCCGACCATCGATACACACAAATATAAGTGCATTACAATACTCTGTACCTTAAAATAATGTGGCACGCGATTCACTGACCGATAAACGCGATCAAGAAAGGTATCGACTATCGACTCGAGACAATCGATTCTTGCTCTCCCCGTCTTCGTATATCCACGTTCTTGTATCTTATCGCATTTGCTATCTTTTTCGTTCCGTTAAAACATTGGGCCTGCGATTCAAGATGAAACGCTGATAATCGTTACCTTACATCGTAATAAAGGTGGTGTGTGAAATGGAATGGTTGTTCGATTCCGTGAGCAAACGCAAAAGAAATTTAAACTAAGGGAGAATTTCTAGAAGATTAAATTTCCAACGGTATTTTTAGTTACGTTAAAATAATTAAAGGTGCGCGTGAAACTATAAAGTAATAAAAAAAAAAAAGAAACATGAATTCGTGTAAATATTCGCCAGTATGGACGGCTATGACGATAAAATGCATTCCAATTTCATTTGTGAAACGTGTGCCAATGCGCAAAATATGATTTATGCTATCAGTTCTGAGAAACTACAGATAAACATTTTGAACGAGAGTCGTTAGAAATTACGAACACTATCCAACTCATAGAGGGGCGACGACGAAGCACTCATTTGCACGCTTTAGAATTCGCGTGAAAATGAGCAATTTTTTTTTATACACCTACCTATATGTATGTATAATAAGACACGAGTCGTGCAAATAAATGTATACACAAACAGAACATCTTATGCCTTACCGAGTTTAAACTACCATACTTGAAAGCAAATGTATCTCGTGAGAGCAAACATTTATATACTTTTAAAAGTTACTTATCCTTATACTTAATTTCCTTATATTCCTTTCATTTCCTTACTTTTCCCCTGCGAATTCTGTCAGCAACAGAAGAAAATCTTAAAAGATTCGCTCATATTATTAACAGTATAATTAATATATTTATATATTTTTAAAAGTTACTTTTCCTTATACTTAATTTCCTTATATTCCTTTCATTTCCTTACTTTTTCCCTGCGAATTTTGTCAGCAACAGAAGAAAATCTTATAAGATTCGCTCATATTATTAACAGTATAATTAATAATTGTATGACTCAGCATGATACGATTATTAATATGCTTATATCGATGTTCGAAGACACAATGAATAAAGAAGTTTTCAGAAAAACGTTCCTGATAAAGACTTATGAAAATAGAAGACAATAAAATATAGGTTAACTATTCTCTATTAATCGAACGCTTGCATTTAAATCGAATAACCTTCCTAACATAATGGCTAATATACAGGGTGTTCATCTGGGAAAAATTTTAATGGGAGATTCTAGAGACCAAAATAAGACGAAAATCAAGAATACCAATTTGTTGATTAAGGCTTCGTTCAACAGTTATTAACGTTTAAAGTTCTGCCTGTAGAACGGCAATCTGCGAACAGCTGCGTACGCGTGATAGTGATTCTCACTCAGAAAACTATAAAGCTATCGATACGTCAGTAAGTAGAGTCTCTCATGCTGAGTGAGAACCACTATCACGCACAAGCAGCTGTTCGCAAGTTGCCATTCTACAAACGGAACTTTAAACGTTAATAACTTTTTAACGAAGCCTCAATCAATAAATTGGTACTCTTGATTTTCGTCTTATTTTGGCCTCTAGAATCTTCCATTAAAATATTTCCCAGGGGTGGCAGAACAGCCTGTATAATAAAAAACCAAACACTGCAGTGCATCTCTCCCCTTACCTATGTGATTATTATACGAACCTGCCTAACTATAAATCTAAAAAACGGCATGAAATTTATATTGTTATTTTATCATTATATTAAAAATATTGAAGTTCATTCGTTCCAAGTATTATTAAAGAATCAACATAAGTTTGAGGAGGGAGTAAACATGTTAATATTCGTATTGAAAGCTCGAATTGCCCTGAAACAGAGGAGGGATGGTTGGCATGTATGGTACAATCATATACAAAGTACATACATGCACGAGCCAGTCAAAAAAGCAAACTAACTACAACTACAGGCGAATACAGTGACAAAGTAGTAACAGGAATGACTATCCATCCTCATCCGAAAATGAAGATGAATAACCATTTGTTGCAGCCCACTCTTGAGACAGTTTATCAGAGCCTCTTCAACACATGGCCTGTTCTTTCTTCGGGCGGTTCTGGCTAAGCCTGAAACTTGATACTAAGCTCGAGATGCCGTGTAATACGCAGTTCTCTAACAATTCCAGGAATCGTTGTCGAAACAAGCCTGATGAAACTCGAGCCGGACGAACGTTTTAAGGGGGGCCTAACCATGAGCGAGAAGAGCAAAGAGCGACTGTAAAGCCGCGGAGAATCGAAAATAAAACCAAAACAAACGGTACCATCCGTTTGGATTAGCTAAAGTTTCTTACTTACTTACTTACTATATTTTTTGGATGCGATACTAGCTCTATGGGCTCCGTAGTAACACCATTTCTCGTCGATCTTCTAAATCCCCTATCTCCCATCTCACCACCTGTTCCGTGTTCTTTATATGGGGAAATTTAATATACAGGATGTTCCACCACCCCTGGGAAAAAATTTCATGGGGGATTCTAGTGGCAAAATAAGACGAAAATCAAGAATACCAATTTGTTGATGGAGGCTTCGTTAAGAAGTTATTAACGTTTAAAGTTCCGCCCATACTGAATTGTTTTCTAGAAAATGGGTAGGATTTCGAGGGTATGTATCTGCACCAAAAATGATTGTAATTGACCCTCACGATCGAAAATAATTTTTTCAGAACGATTTGAAATTTTTTTTTTTCGTCGAAAAATTTAGGCACCTACCCCCTGTCGATTTTTCTTAAAAATTAGTTTTTCATTTTTAATAATTTTGTTTGACGCCCTACAGAAAAGTTGTCTAACACTTTTTTGTAGATACCCATGAGCTCTACTCCACAAAAAAGTTTCATTGAAATATATTCACTATCGTAGGAGTTATGATCGTTTGAAAATTGCGTTTTTTAATTCCTTCCATAGTCAACTCACATGTATTTACGCATACACTACAGCTGCTGCCCATCAATACTAATTCAATGAATAGTTTCCCAACTGACCGCCATCCATGAGAAGAGGACGTTAAAATCACCTCCGAATTTTCAGGTCGGTATGGCAGTCAGATAAGGCCACGAAAGTCCATAAGGTAAAAAGTCTACTCATACATATATCTCGTCTGTGGTACGAGCACAGACCAGGTATACGAGTAGACCTTTCACCCAATGTATTTTTTCGGCCCATTTTTATGGAGTCTCGAAACCCCATTACCATTTTTGTGTCACTCGCAACGTTACCGACAGATTTAGAAATGAACATAAGTGGAAGTGAGACAAAATATGAAATTACAGAAATTTTAGTATTTTTTAACGGAATGAAAGCTATGCGGTCCGGAATTGGGCATCAATCGATTAATTTCATTGGAGTAACCAATTGAGTAAGATTATTTAAAGATATCAAGATTATTAAAATACGCAAGGATGTACCTCATTGATAAGTACACCGCAAATCCTCTATTTTTTATCTAAAATTGTAATACATCATGTATTTAAAAAATAACTCGACAAAAACGTATTTGCAACTCGAAATCGATGTTACCAGACCGCACACCGAGACGAAGAAGGTACGTGAAACTACATATAAGAAGAACGCAGCCATTACCTCATATTATTTTCTATGTAATTAATAATTATATTAATTACATAGTAAATAATAATCCCCAGGTCTCACCGCGTGGAGGTTGCTGCGTAAGGAGACCCACCCTAGCCTCGCCCCAACCACCCTTCCGTTGGCGAGGAATTCGAACACCTATCTAACAATAAGAGAAAAGCTATCGAGAAATTCGAAATGAGCTACAGAGATCGAGTTCTTAAAAGAACTGCCCAATCAAGAGATGAAAAACCTAACAAAATGTCAATACATGTGACATGATCCATCACATGTTTTCTGGAAACGAAATTGGAATGTGCAACTGCACGTACGAACTCTGATGAAGAGATCAAGAACCTAACAAAATGTTGATACATGCGAGATAATCCATCACATGTTTTCTAGAAATGAAATTGGAATGTGCACATACGAACTCTGATGAAGAGATCAAAAACCTAACAAAATGTTGATACATGCAAGATAATTCATCACATGTTTTCTAGAAACGAAATTGGAATGTTCAACTGCACATACGAATCCTTATTATTAAAGTACCAATATGCACTTTATTATTAATTGTTCCTTCTTAAATAGATGCTTGTATTATGATAGTGCCTAATAAGACACTGAAGATCCAACCAGAAATGTGCAACTGCACGTATGGACTTTGCATATTAGAATACTAATATGTACCTTAATAGTAATCATTCATACTTAAATGTGCACACACGTTTCGGTAATATTTAATAGAACGCCAGGGAACACTTCTTTATCTTATAATCTATATGTATACATTTGTACTTATATTCTAACGCAATTTGTAGAAACGAAGAAATATGAGGAAATATTTTCTTCTTGGTGTCTTCATCAATCCCACGATGTTTTCCTAAAACATACACTCATATCCAATAAATACAACTCATACAAAACAAAGAAATATGAAAAGATATTTTCTTCTTGGTGTCTTGGTTAATCCCACGATGTTTTCCTGAAATATAAACTCAGACAATAAATAAAATTATATGAAATACTTCCCCAAGAACGATCAAGTCTGAATCCATTTACTATTTTCAATTTCATTCTTCAATGTTTATGTACCCTTTAACAAAAACTTGTCCAAAAGATTAGTAGCTGAAATAAAAGTGTATTTATGGGCATAGAAAAGAAAGAAGCTTCCACGAGTAAAAATTGATATTAAAAAATTCAAAAACATAAATATTACGCAATTGAAATTGAATGAAAAGTTAAACTCGTCTCAGTGTTAAGATAAATACAAAATAGATTGAAAATTTTATTCACTTATTACCGTAGATTTTATTTTTTGTTTCGTTTATCAAATAAAAAATTTTTAAAGACAAGGTTCGTACAAACAAAGCAATAACGAACAAAAATTTCGATTCCACGCGGAAATTAATCCTCAATATGAAATATCAAATTGCAATTTGCATACCCTTTTGATGCAAGCATTCTATTTTTCATCAATTAAAACAATGATCGCGAACAAACTTTAATTTATGCAAAGAATACAGAATATTTATAAAAAAATTCACTATTTATAAATAACAATTGGGTTGCAAAGGTTATTATATCCCGTAAAAATTACCAACTTTAATAATGAATAATTAATGATATAAATATATACATATAAATTGGAATCATGAATTCAATCTACAATAAAATTAATCATAATATAGCATTTTTAAATGCATCACAAATCTGTGATAAAAATATATTCACGTAAATTACAAATTTTAACACGTTATAAAGAATAAAACAATTGGTCTATTTACAATACTTTCAAGCAGTATTTCCTTTGGCAAACATATAAAGAAAAAATATATTTCAGATAGAATAATCGTCCACTCGTCTTAAATTCAAATAATCCGTGAGTGGACAATTCTTTCTTTCGCAACACTAATTTACAATATAAAAAAGTATACGCGAGTGGTGCTTGTTATTCGTAAAATGAACCACACAGGGTTCCTTTATTAATTAAATCGCGTGCACCCATATTAAATCATGCGCAACACTAATTTTAATAACGATGTTGAGCCATTCGAGGCTTTGCAGAATCCCAGCTTGCTTCTGGGTACAGTGGCTAGCGTTTTGGCCAGCTTTTGGGCATTGGATCGCAACTCTAATTAATAAAAAACGCGACAAGTCAAGATCGCAACGCTAATTTATAATATAAAAATTCCAAACGCGATTTGTAAATCATAAATAACAATAAAAGCAACCGCGAATGGTGATTATTCGCAACACTACCCTGAAAAGTAAACGCGAAAAATAGTAATTGCAACGCTAAGAGCAAACCGATCAGTTCATTCGCAACGCTATTCTTAAATAATAATAAAAGCATTCGCGTATGGAATTCGCAACGCTAACCTGAAAAGGAAACGCGAAAAATAGGAATTCGCAACTCTACAAGCTTAACGCGATTATTGTATATTCACAACTCTATTTTTAATGGAAATATATTTATGCTTCGCAACGCTAATGCAAACCGCGTTGCCCAAAAATGCTGGATCGGGTGCTGACGTCTTCAGTTGTAGCTACAAACATACATGCATGAAATAAACTAACTACTTCAAGCTACTTCAAACTACAATAGAGTGGCACATATGGGGATGAAGTTAGACGTTTTAAATATCGCAACACTATGTGGCAACAACGCGAGAAATCAACAATCGCAACGCTAATTTATAATAGAAAAATTCCAAACGCGACTTGTAACAACAAAAGCAACCGCGAATGGTAATTATTCGCAACACTACCCTGAAAAGCAAACGCGAAAAATAGTAATTCGCAACTCTAATTCGCAATCGCGTTTACTAAAAATTCACAACGCTATTTTTAAAGCAAACGTTCGGTTCCTAGGTTTGCATAAAAAACAATCGCAAATCGCGTTTATAAGCAACACTAACATATCAATGCGATAAATATTTGTTCGCCACCCTACGAGCAAACGCGAACATTGTATATTATTCGCGACTCTAACTTTAATCAGGGACTAATTGTACATGTACATACACATGTACTGGCCACAAAATAAACTAACTACTACTAGTACTACAATTGGGATAGAATTTGAACATTGGAATTATCGCAACGCTAAATAAAAAATTACACGATTAATCGAGATCGCAACGCTAATTTATAATATGAAAATTGCAAACGCGGTTGATATCCATTATGTGTACAAAAGAGTAAAAATGCAACGCGAATCGTGATTGTTTGCAACACTACCCTGAAAAGCAAACGCGAAAAATAGTATTTCGCAACTCTACGTGCAATCGCGTTTATCAATCATACGCAACTCTATTTTCAAAGCAAACGTTCAGCACCTAAGTTTGCATAAAATACAATCGCGAATCATTTCTAGTCGCAACACTACCCTGAAAAGGAAACGTGAAAAACAGTGATTCGCAATTCTATAACGAAACGCAATTATTGGATATTCGTAACTCTATATATATCATATCCGCGAGTTGCCCTGATGGCTGGCATGTATGATGCAATCATGTACAAAGTACATGCATACGTGAGCCAGCCAGAAAACAAACTAACTACAACTACAGACGAGTTAAGTGACAAAGTAGTAACCGGAATGACTTTCCATCCTCATCCAAAGATGAAGATGAAAAGCCATTTGTTGTAGCCCACTCTTGAAACAATTTGTTAGGGCCTCTTCAGCTCATATAGAGCCTTTTCTTTCTTCGGCGGTCCTGCCGAAGCCTGTAACTTACTTAAGACTTGGCTCGAGATTTTGTGCAATACGTAGTCTTCCAACAATATACGAATTGTTGGTCGAGCATACGTGGTGAATCTCGAGGGGGACGAACGTTTCGTAAGGGACCTAACCACGACCGCGAGCGCGAGAGAGCGACTTTAAGAGTCGCGCGATTCGAGGAGTCGAAAATAAAGCTAAAACAAACAGCATACACTGTTTAAATCAGCAAGATTTCTACTCTCGAAATCGTAACTACAGGAACAGAACTGCCACGCGAAAACGCGCCTACCCGAATGACTAATGTGACAGCCCTGTCCTGACCCTACCTACTTAGATCTAGCACACATGCACACCAGAAAGAAAGCTACCTACCTACCTAATCCTATATTTAAAAAATTGCAAAACTCATTCTCGCAAACATACACTCCACGATTCTCATTCTTAATGTCCGGGCGCGACCTAAACTAGAGAGGACTCCCCGGGGTTCCTCCGACACCCGGACATAACTGACTTCTTTCACACTCTAATTGTGGACTTACAAGTTTCTGGGGTGAACTGACAAAGGCTAGTGGCCATTGCGTATTTTTATTATATACATAAATATTTGTATAAAACGTTTTAATATATGGAATATAGTATTTAATAAAATATACTATATGGATGTATCATTGAAGATTGAAAAATATTAACATTTAAATCCATTAAGATCAACAGTTTTCAAATAAATGGTGAATTTAAATTTGATATTATTATTACAATTGATAAAAATCTAATGTTATAAAATTCTGTATATAAATTATAATTATAAAAACATCTGAAACGACGCACTTCCACAACACACACATGTGGACAGTACGTCGCGCACGATTCACTAACCAATGTCAGTCGACAATATATTATTGAATTGTTATAAATTAAGTCATCGTGCCTCGTTACCTTCGCTCATGCAAATAACACCTGGGCATGTGCATGAGCTCAGGCAACGAGCACGGAAAGATTATTCTGAAAATCCTAACTAGAAAAGTGATTGATTAAGTAACTGGTGCTAAACGGTATATCTTATTTAATTTTTAGTAAAAATGACTCGACCTTTTTATATGTAATATATCAACAATCAAATACGTTAATATTGAAAAATGTTATTATTGAAAAAAATTTATTATTTCATGATTGAAATTTAATTATTTAAAATGAAAGACTTTACTTAAGACTTCATGATAATTGACTTTGAAAATTTAAGTGCATTATTGAAATAAATTTATTAAATTATTATTCAAAATATTCAATTATCCTTGGTCGATTCTGTCGTCAAAGTAAATTTTTTAAAAAATGAAACCAATATGTATGTTACTCTGAATTGAAAATCGACCAATCGCGAAACGTCTTCTTGCACGTAAATACATCAATCAACATATGATGTATTAATTAAAGAAACGATCAATACTTAATAATTATATGATATTGTATCTATATTAATTGACATTCATATACTACTCGATCATATGATTAATATAATGTTTTCACATTATATCAATTTATATTTTATTTAATCATATAATTTATGTAAAGTTAATGAAAATATTTTACATATTTTATAAAAATTATTTATCACATTGAGAAACATTTATTTGTTACATTAAAAAACGCGAGTGCAAGAAAACCCTAGCCTGTAAACCTTAACTAAAAAAATAGAACAATAGATGTTACTACTCGCGGGTATTTTTCATACCCACGGTCACTAAACTCGTCAAAAATACTAAGTATACAACTGGTCACCCGTGTTGATTCGGATCTTTCATCCTACAACATGGTTGGGGACTAGAGGAACATAAATGCATGCGACTCACTCAATCATAAAACGTAAATGCTCGGATGACGATGTTGATCACTTGAAGTCATCAGTGAAGTCTGCATGGTCTTCTTGGTTTCCAGGATGAGACTGTAAGAAGAATAGAAGAAACCAATTAGAATCAGTTGTTAAAATTATAGAGATTTTTAATTAACAACTTGAAAGTATAAATTTATACTTACGTTGTTCACTCGTGGTCCACCGCTCGGTAGTCCTCTAGATACTTCTGCTGATTTTCAAAATCAGGTTCACAGACTGTAAGAAAACTGTAAGAAAACAATTGAATCTATTGTTAAAACTGTAGAGATTTTTAATTAAAAATTTGAAAGTATTTATACTTACGTTGTTCGCTCATGGAGCACCGTCCAATAGTCCTCTTCAGTGGTGCACTGACTCTAGTACCGGTAACGAGAAGTTTTCATTTCAAAGGGAAAATGTAATACAGTTTATTAAGCTAGATTACCGCGACCGAAAATTCATATCGGCGAACAAATGATTCTATTCTCGCGGTTCATAAAACAAGAAGAGCCACGATGCTCTGAAAGTAATTTAATATTGCGTAAGAAACACTGCTTCTATTCTCGCGTTTGCCTAACACCGTAAATGACAACGTACTCGGGGTCACTTTGCCCCAAGAAACAAATTTGTTGCTACGCACAATCACTGAATCTACTGGCCGCATTGCGCGCGGCCAACTTTCCTGGAAAAAAAGAGCTGAATAGGAAGGGGCAGGATGGAAGAAATACAACAAGCACACCTGTGCTTTGCCTACTGGTTTTCTTTTTTTCTTTTTCTTACTAGAATTCGACAACAGAAATACTGCTTTACTTAGTACAGCTGTATACATAGTTTGTCACGTATGTAAAAGGTCAATGCCACGAAGGCGAAATATTTTCAGTCAATGAGAATTTCAACGATAAAATATCATCTAGGAAAATAATTATGTTTAAGTAATTATTCAATTTAAAAATATTATATCACCAAATTTCGTAGTTAGAGTTGTAAGCATGATTATGTTTACTTTATCGAATGTTAGAATATCTCGTAATTTTTATAAATATTCCGAAATTTGCAAGGATTAAAGTTCGTTGGTTATTTACGCTTTAATAGTATATTCCAACTCCGCAGTTACTACGTTTACTGAAATTTGTATTGAAATATACAGGGTGTTCGGCCCCCCTGGGAAAAATTTTAATGGGGGATTCTGGAGGCCAAAATAAGACGAAAATCAAAAATACCAATTTGTTGATAAAGGCTTCGTTAAAAAGTTATTAATGTTTAAAGTTCCGCCCGTACTGAATTTTTTTCTCGAAAATGCGCAAGATTTCGGAGGTATGTCTATTCACCAAAAATGATTGTAATTGCCCCCCGCAACCGAAAATAATTTTTCCAGAACGATTTGAAATTTTTGAATTTAATTGTTAATAATTTTTTAACGAAGCCTCCATCAACAAATTGGTATTCTTGATTTTCGTCTTATTTTGGCCTCCAGAATCCCCCATTAAAATTTTTCCCAGGGGTAGCCGAACACCCTGTATGTGGAAATTGCAATTACAACAATTCATAAAGAAAGAAATATAAACAATCAATTAAATCATCACTCAGAAATATTCAATCGCGATCATAAAAGAGTTAAATATAAACTATTCTAATTTATCGTTAATATCTACCGACGCCATTTCTGTATGCTTCGATATATCGAAATGGACAAAAAGTTTGTTAACGGTTTTCATATTTTATATTAACAATAGCCGATTAGAAAATTATGATCATGCTTGCAACGAATAATTTAATAAAGGAATAAAAATATATAAACATTAATATACACGTTAATTTTTGTTATAATAGTTTCAACATTACCAATATTCCCTCCAAAATTTGTCGAGTTGCCTGCCATCTGTTATGGTGTCGTTTACGCGCCAATAAAACTTTCCATGGCGTCGAATTTCAATCAGGGACTGCAGCAGAAGTAAAATACAAATTAAATTACAATTAAACAATAATTGATAATAATGAGGAAATATCAAAAGGTTAGAAATACGTACTTCGTTCGTCGCGAAACACCGTCACGTCTTATTATTTCTTGTATTTCGAAAAGGAATTTCTTGATTTCGAATTCCAATAAAAGACTGTAACAGAAACGAAATAAACATCCATTAAAGTACAGAAACGATTATTATAATTAAGTAATGATTAAATCGAAACCGTCTTGCAAGAGATCGTAATTGAAACGCGAGTAGTAATAATGGAAAGATCAACAGGTTAGAATTACGCACTTCGGTCGCGAAACACCGATACGTCTTGACACGTCTTGCAGCGTCAATTTTCAAAGTATGAATGATGGTCCTTCGCTGTGCCCAATAACGCTGGCGAATTAGCTGGCGGGGTGGGGAAAGGGCCGATGTCTCGCGAAGCTTGTATTACGAATCCGAGGGATACCTCGGATAGAAACCGTGGATACAAGAAAAAAGAACGAAGACTTACTAAATAACGTAAATACCTTGACTTTAGAATCTTATTGATGGATGGCGATATAATGTACAAATTAAATATAATTCAAACTTTTGTCGATTTATAGTAGCAGATAACAAGACTCTTGAATTTGTTAACATTATTCACTTCGATGATTACATGCAAATTATTTACAACTTTAACTAGTCAAAGAATCGCAAATAATTCGTACTTCTCAACTCATATGCATTTACACACTAGCTGTTTGCCTATCACACTAATTCAGTGAGTTTCTCAACTGACCGCCATCCGTGAGAAGAGGGCGCTAAAATCACCTCTCAATTTATAAGTCAGTATGGCAGTCAGATTGGGCCACAAAAGTCCGTAATGTGTAACGTTTACTCATATGCCTCGTCTGTGATATAAGAAAAGAAAGAATTTTCTACGTTTGCTAACTTTACCGATTTCAGTTGTTCAATTGAAATTGGCCATAGTTCCCAATGTCAAGGAAGAGGTAACACAAAATCCACTGGTTTTTTACATCGGTACTTCAATTCGGGTAACACCAGTTGAATTCTATAAGATCATAGTCTATCCATACCATACTTCATACAATTGCTTCGTGATATTTAACATTTAAAATGTAAACTGATGGATTAAATTATTACTTATTAAACATGTTTCATTGCATTTCGAAAATAAATTCCGATAATTGTAATCTAGACACGAGTGGTGCAAAATCGAAAATGTACTAGCATCAAGAGCTCCACAATATTTCAATTTTATAGTAGGTTAACACCCAATAATTAAAATTATATGAAATACGAATCTAATAATTTTGAGAATGAATCTGCATGAACCAATTTATTATATTTATTATAATTTGTCTTTAAAATGATTTGCAGAGTTTATAATTAAATGTAATATGAATTTTTTTTAATTATAAATATAGAATGAAAACTTCAACAAAGAAATGTTTATTAAAATTTTATTTCCGACATTTGTTGTTACTATGGAACAAAGTTCTAACATAGAAAAGTACAAAATACAGTACTTTTATGAATACAGATATATGTAGAATAATAAAAAATGCTTGTGTGTAGATACATTTATATCTATCTACATCTTTGTAGTAATCATACTAGTGTATTAATACTATTTTGTTATTTACAATACAGATACCACGTAGCCTAACAATACATATTAAAATGCATGATCAGAACTATGATGGTGAGAGCCATGTATAGCTTACAAAAAAGCTAAAAGAACTTCTAACTACGGACAAATGTAATATTGTAGCCATATTAATTAATTAAAATGCATTCCGAAAAATGCATACATTTTTTCTTGATCATATAATCGTAGCAATTTTTCATACTTGAAAAACATCAAATTCATTACAAACTTATACTTCGCCTAAGAAGCAGGAAGATAATTCAATAGATTTATAAACACTTTTAATTTCTTTTACCATTAACGTATTATAAGATTAAATTTTCTAAAATTGTTATAAAAAAATAACAATTCCTAAATAATCTGACTGTAAAGAAATTAATAAAATATATTTATTTCTATAATAGTATTATATTTACTAATATTCTACTAAGTGGAACTGAATATCTAATTGAATTATGCTTTTGAAATTGAAATAGTTTGATATTCAGAACACAGAAAATGATTTGTTCCTTTATGTTCCTTGAAATGTTTATATACTAAAGAAAAATCTTTTTCTTATAATTCATAATATTTAAAATATACATTTTCATGTTAGATAAGCCATCGTAAATTAAACTTTAACTGCATTATTTAGTATATACAGGTACGCATTGCGTAGAGTAAATATATACGCACTGTACCCATGAACAAGCGCATATTTTAATGCGCTAGAACGCATGAAATTTCAGGTTACGACAGTGCTGACGCTCTGCCCCAAGCATGAATTAAATTCAACGTTTTGTTAAGTTTCGAACACCATTTTAATCTATCTTCCTTCGTATCTGCTGACAAAAGATGCCTACAAATGATTTATATTTGAAGAATTATTAATTTTGAAATCTTATATGTATAAAATGGAACAAGCTATAATTACCTAATTGTTGTCGTATTTCCGTTTCTAATCATGACCAAACTATCGGTGTCTCCAGGTTCTGCGGTTCTTGTCGTTTCAAGCAAAAAAGTATTAGGACGCGCACATATGTCCCGAGAGACTAATCCTACATTTGTTGTAGACACATCTATAAACGCAAAAATAGTAAAACATAGTCCGTTAAACCGCGACAAACAACGTAACAAATGAAAATTATTATATATAATCACTTTGTAAATCTAGACTTCCAATAGGAGTTTTTTTCCGTTCGTCGTCAGGATATTTCCAATAGGATAGTGTAGAACCTTTAAGTAAACACCATCTACGATGCCAAGCACCGAATCCAGATACATCTTCAAACATTGTTAGGAATCCTCTGTACTCGACTGACACTGAAAGTTCGCATGACACATGCATTTGTAATCGGCCCTCTAATGGAGATTGCGACGGTACCTGTATATTACCAATTAGAAATTACAATTAGAAATGTCTTCTGTTTAGGGATGTGCGAGAACCTGAAAATATCGGGTTCAGGTCAGGTTCCTGAATGGTCGAGATTTCCAAAGGAATGGAATTTTCCGAAAGAATCGAGAACCCGACTACCGAAACCATAAATCTATTCATTGAAATGAATATTAATAGTTAGTGGGTTCTTAGAATTTTTGGAAATCCCAACTCTTTCGGGAACCTCAATATTTTTGGGAATCCTGACAAATAAGAGAATCTCGAAATTTTCGAATACCCAACCCGACATTTCAGGTTCTCGAACATCCCTATTTCTGTTAAAATCCATACGTTTAAGAAATTTATTGCACTTACCTTATTTAATGTAAATTGTTGCCGATGTACTTCTTTTAAACTAAAAATAACATAACCAGACAATTGGAAAGCGGGAGATCTTACAGCAGATGGACCTGCCGGGCTTTGTACACTTGGCATTATTAATCGACTATCCTGTTTTAAAAATTTCTTTGGAGTTTTATTTACCATCTGGAAAGTATTTAAATATTCGATAAAAACGTTTATAACTGTACGACAAAGGAAACCTTAACAGTTTTTTATATACATATAAACACATGTACTTACTTTTTTATTACAATTATTGTTACCATTACCACATCCATTAACATTATTTATGTGATACTTAATCTCGTGTGGCAAGATTTCAGCTTGTGTTTGTAGTGAATATATTTCAATAGTAATTTTAAAATCACTATACAAGTCATTCAATTTAAGTGTCGATGGAAATCGAAGACACGAGTCGCCGGGTTCTGCTACAACCACTGGCGTAGCAACTATTTCCTCCAAATGTCGCATCAAGCAAACAAAATGAAGACATGTGTCTATAATACATTTACCAAATTAAAGAAGTTGAAATATTCTAATGTTCTGTATTGCAGTTCTCATTTATATAAATTTCCATATACAGTGAATAATGGATAGTGAGAAGCCTTATATCTATACATGTAATTTTGTACATACATATATGCATATATGTATACCTATATTAAGCTTTCACTTATAAAATACCATAAGGTAACTAATTGGCAATTGTAAATTTTGCTATCGTTTCAATGAGGAGGTTATTAGTAACTTAAATATTAGTTTATCTCCAGAGATACACACAGGACAAGTTGTTCCTGTCTACGGCGATATAATGAGATTCCACTATATTTTAAAATTTAACTTATTGATACTTACTTGTACCAATATTACGCAAATACTCTCGTCTAAGAGGTAAAGTAATAGCAGAGACTGTTAAAGATCCGCTCTCTTGCACTTCCGGTGATCCAGGAGTAACAGGTCTTAACGTACCTTCTATTTTTAATCGTTGAACTTCATTTAACGCAGCTTGTCGCCTATGAGCTGTATTGCAGAATTCATGTTGTTTCAATACTGTACAGAGCATCCCATTTTAATCATTCCACGCCGTTATCTCAAAATCCAGTGAGTTATTTTAAATCTTTCGGATCAAACTTTTGGTTTATTTTGAAAAATTCCATATGGAACTACTTCAAAAATATGCTGACCAAAACACGGAACAAAGTTTAGTTAAAAACATTGTTTAAAACTCACCAAATTCGAAGATACCTGGCATTGAAAAATTAAAATACGACACCCTGTATATTTAATGAGTACTCTTTTATAAAGATATATGAAAATTACTGGCAACAAGTAGTAGTCTTTCTCCTTCAACTTGTTCCCTTGAATCATTGAACTCCACAGTTGAAGTACATAAATTCAGTGCTTGACTAGCTTGACCGATAATTGTTTGTTGCTTGCACACTTCGTCTAACAACCGCTTCAATTTTTCTTGTACCAATGTAGCTTCATTCCTAGCATCGATTTGCGTCACGTCAGGTACAGTATCCGAAGGCTCTTGCGTTCTCGATATTATACGTACGGGAGTTTTTGGTGTCTGAAAGTAATTTCTACGATAACAATAAGTTTTAAACATAAACATGTATTGTATTGGTTGCATTGTTCACTAAACTTACTTGAGACTGCTGTCGTCTATAAAAGCTGACACTGTGCATTAATGGAACATAACTATCACCGTCTATGATGTAAGTTTCACCCATACTAGGAGACGGCGGAGAAACTTTTTTTACAGGAGAACGATACGATGATCTTCAAATAAGAAAATGCTTTTACTCTAATTGTAACATTTATATTTTCGTTACTATCATCTTTGTATCTTACCCTTGGCTATATTTAAAGCTCGTTGATGCAGTTGATGGACTTTTACCACCTTTGTTTAACTTGGGTGGTGTAGGGCCTTCTATATTACCGTTTCCTTGTGCTTCTTGCAGCGCGAGACATTCATCTAAATATTCGTCCATTTCATCCAATACTGAAATATCGGAAGTTGTACTATCTGGATCTGGATCAATTGACCTCTGCAATTATATTATCAAAGTATTACAAGTTAACAAATTGAAAATTTACATATATTTAATACCACTCAATTAAATATTGTTTTGAAATATATGAATACACCTTTTTTGTTAAAAATGCTTGTTCATTCACTGCGCGTAAAATACTTCTGCCAAGACTAGTGTTTACTCCGCATTCTTCTTCCTCACTATCGATCTCAGTTCCATCATCCTGTAAAAGAATCAGTTAACACAATTATAACAATTACATAAAACTTAATATTATTTTGTGGAGTTTATATTTCATAGCATTATCTTACTTGTACATAGTATTCAGCTTCTGTTGCTGTCTCGGTATCAGTTTTCTCATCTAGAGTAGCAGTTTCTCCTTCTGTACTCTCGACCGTATACTCTGTATCTGTTTCTGACTCGGTTGTAGTTTCAATTTCAGACAAATTGGGATAAAGATGTCCAGGCTTAGGCGGAGCAACTCGAATGCGTTTTATATCAGGTACTTTCTGTATCAATTGAGTTTTCGGTGGACTAACTACCACTTTGAAATATAAAAAATTAGATATCTTGTATTTACATAAAGAAATATAAAGTACAAAATGTATACCTTGTCTTTTAGCTGATGGGTTCTTACTTTGACTCGAAATGATTTTAACGCTGGAAACATGCGGTTGTGGAAGAGGTGGTGGAGGTGGTGGAACACTATAATCCTATTATAAAAGTAATGTACATGATTTATACTCCTTAAAGTTGCTTGATCATTTAGAATAAATAAATTCATAGGTACTCATGATCCCCACAAACATATTACGTATATTTCGGATGTTTTTAACTTTTAGAATTAGGTAGCCACCTAAAAATCAAATCGCGAATAGAACTTATTAAGACCAACATACTTAAATGTTATTTTTAACAGTCCGCCAACGGTGTCAGTTCATTTCTGTCCTTAATTGAGATGTAAACACATTATCGTTCATCCACACCTACTTTCACTTAATGTTTACAACACCTCTACTATTCTAGAGAAACGGTTATTAATTGCACAATAATAAATTACGATGCACTTCAGTTGTCGTTAGACTACTGAGCTTAGCGCATCAATTATCTTGAAATGCAGAGTACCAGTGGTACATTATCAAGTTCATTGTATTTTCACAATTTCATATTATCCGGAAAAATCATAACTAGTCAGAACATTCAACTGACAAATATAAGTTGTATTTTTGAAGAGTTAGTAGTAAATGAAAATAATCCTGATGTTGAAAATATATCATAAAAACGTGCAATATCATATTGGAGTGATGTTGAACCCGAACTTTAAAATCTCGAAAGCAACGTACTTGCGCTGCCGTGTTTTCAGTACATATGTAAATTACATACAGTTAAACTTTCAGAAAATTTTTGCATAAATTGTGCAGAAGGATAAATAACAAAGTTTTATTTTTATAACACTTTTGCGAACATATCGTCATTTTATTATAAATATTTAATTAATTAATACTATAACATTTGTACAAAATATCTTTAATTTTGCAATTAATATATACTTCCCAAATATTTAAAATTGATTTTTAATTCGATAAAATCTTCTACACTTTATTTCGTAATGTCTGATTATACAAATTTAACTTGAGTCAAACGTGACTCAGCACTGCCTTCCGACTCATCATCCGACCGCTCGCTTCCCGATTGTTAAGGACCAAAATATAACGTTTGAAAACATTTTGAATATATTCCTTGCGAGGACCATGAGTTTCTACGACTTGATTTATATTCATTATAACCAAAAAAATACACATTTGTGTGCAAGGTAAGAAATAAAGCTTTACTTACTGGAGCAGGTGTTGGTTTTACCGGACAAACTGGAGAATTTTTAGGGGAGTTCGACTTTCCTTCACTACTTTCACTTGTTCTAATACAAGAACCAGCAGCAACTTGTGCTCTTTCTTTATTTCTATTGAAACGCGATCGCAACATATCCAACTCACGCTGTCTTTCTAAATGAGTATTACGTAAAATATTGTTTTCTAATTCTTGCGTACTTAAACCATGTTCAAACTTTTCCCGTTGAGCATTAACAGCATTATTAGGAATGTCAGGCTTGGCTTTTCCTGGAACAGAATCATTGAATACATGATCACATTAAGTTTTTATCATTAACTACAATGACGTAAGTTTCTTTCACAATTAATTTATATTATTAAAAATACCTCCATTGTTTATATTGCCCGATGTAGAACTAGCCTTGTCTTTCTCTTGTAATTTTTTTGGTGGTATAGACATAGTAAGTGGTGCCTTCGGTAATAAGGGTGCTTCTCCTTTATTCTTCTCAAAAAGTGCCATTCTCTCAGAAAGAGACATCTGAGCAGGATCTTTTGCCTTCGTTTCTGCATGTTTAGATTCAAACAACGAAGCTTTACTCAGCACTGAACCTGGACTAGACTGCGCTGGACTTTTAGGAGAACCATTATAGCCAAATCTTGGTGCCAAACGGGAATTGCTTGTGCTAGGTGTCGCGTTTCTCGATGTTTTTTCTGGAGTACTAGAGTTCTTAGTCGGAGTTTTAACACTTTTTGTACAGTCTTTAACTGTTTTGCCATGTCTTTCTTCGCGTGTTACAGTGTCTTCTGGGGCGCGTTGAAGTTGTTTAGACGATGGACTCGTAGAACCCGCATCTTTTCCCTGAGAACAAGCCTTATAGTCATATACAAGGCGACTATTGCTTTTTGTACGACTAAAGCCTTGAGCCTCCTGTAAATGTTATTTTCGTCCAACAAACCCAATTACTTGTAATATATACCCTTGATCATATTGATTACAATGAACACATGTATGATTATACAAAGTTCAGAAACCACATAATATATTAGAATTATTTTAATATTTTCACATTACTACACAGAAAAACTTTTAAAAGCTTTAGTCATATACGAGTAAATGAAATTTATATGTCAATAAAAATACTTACCAATGTTTCCAATACATTCTTATCCCATTTTAGTTGTTTTGTAAAACATGACTCATCTTTCCTGGGACTAATGCCTTTGCTATTCCTATTTCCTTTGCTATATCCACTTGTGCTTGGCTGTGGTTCCGATGCACTTTTAACTTGCTCATTTAATTTAGCTTTTATCTTCTCTGCCTTACTATCCACTTGTTTGACCTGAAAGAATATCCTCATTAACCAGTTTTCTAAAACACAATAATATTTAAAAATATTCGTAATTAATTTACCAGAGTTGGATGCGATAGATCATCTTCCCAATTATTAATTGTTGAAGCAAGAGCTGCTAGTCTATCCAGTCTAGCTCCTTTCTTAGATGGTTTCTGTTCTGTGGTCTCTTCTTCTGCATTAAATCTTTCCTCTGTTCTATGAATAGGTGAACTTAACTCATGACTACTGTCATCTATAAAAAAAATTATTTACATCTTTTTACTTCACATTAAAAATATTTAGCATTTAGTCACCTTGGACTTCAATTTCCTAAAATGTTAGTTATAAAACTTGTATTTATAATAAAACTATTTTACTTGTTATGGTGATTTCTACAAATATATGGATCATTCACACTATCAAATTTTTTTTAAATTTTCTAGGTCAAAAATTGACTGGAATACGTTATATTTGATTAGTAAAAAATGTAACTACATGTTAATAAAATAACATTAATTAAATCAATAAAAGAGGAAATTACATCAGAGCAAATTCTTATAGCCAAATAATGTTTACTGTTTGCATAAGACTTGGAAAGGCATGCACATGTATCAAAGTAAAGCAGTGTAAGAAACCAGTTTGAACCAATCTGTGTAGGTGTACTATGGAATATAGCTTACCAGAATATAGTTTGCCAAGCCTTTGTAACTTTGACCTCACATTGTAAAGCCCAATCTCTCCATTCTCTTTATTTAATTGTTCATCATTTTCACTTGTAGTACTTTTAGACATAGACTTTCTAGGAGGTTTCATTGGAGATGTGCTTTCTGCTGATACTTTGGCAGGAGACTTTGTTGGAGTTTTACTCTTAGTAACTTTAAATTTGAAAATAGATATAACTTTAATGACATACTCAATTTCATTGATACAGCATACACATATATTATTTATTTACAAATATTTAGTTTTGTTAAAAATGCAACAAACACAATTGTTATTTGTTAGAAGAGAAAATAATACTAATGATACCTGTAGCCTGTGCCAAAATAGCATTTGCATCCTTTAAAGGACTACGCCTCTTTTTAACATCATGTCCAGCATTTGTTAATTGAGTGTCCAATTTTTCTCTCCTTGCTCTAGCACGCTCTAACATCCGCTATTTATTTAAATAATTTTATTATTACTATGATACAAAAAATTCCATTACTCTAAATTTGGTAAAATTATAAAAAAAAAATATTTACGAAATATTTCTTGCTTTAAAATATACTAACAAACGAAATGTGCATACTGTTGTGTTTCATAAAAATTAAATACTCCAAATTTAAATATTGATAACATATGTAAAAAAGGTAGAATTCTTACTATAATTTATATTAACAAAATCATCGATAGGTCAAAGAATACCGATAGTAATTTTTTAGAAATTTGACCAGTGTCCACCGTTGCATTTACGCATTCTAATTGTACAGAAGGGCCTTACCTGAGTGAAAGGGTCCATTGTGCAGGTAAACGGTAATATCCTAATCCAAACCGACGCTCTAAACGGTTCTTAAACTATCGACGGTCACGTACGCTAAATTTTACGTAGTTTATCTACGAATATCAACGCCGACAAATTGTCGAAAAAATTAGAACGCACTTTTACATTGCACGCAAAGGGAGTTGTTTTCGACCGTTGAATTTAAACGCAAGCGCCATAGTAATCAAACGCATGCGAATGACTAAAAGTGACAGATCTTATTTTTGAATCCTTTTCAGTTAATAACTAATGGTTTACAAGCACTATGAACTCATACGCGACGCCTAATACTTGCCGTTTAAATGGTGATACTTTCACGCGACAAAAATAACGCAAAACACCGGAAAATTTTCGCGTGATTCAAACATCGTAGAAAGAAAGCGTCGCATAAAGACCAACCGAAGTTCTTCGTGGGATTGGAGCAACTGGTGCTGAGCTAAAACGTCATTACGCCCATCGTCGTAGGGGGGCAGCGTACGTTTGCATAGGATCATTTGAAATGAAAACATTTCATTGGCCAACGGCATGGTAAAATGTTCCAGTGGATGTATCATGTTCCATTCAGATTCAGATAAAATATTTTGAACAATGAACGCGTAACGAATGTGAATGAAACGATGTTTTAACTGCAATATTCGAATTTATGCGATATAATCCTGAAAATTTGTATGATCGCCTAGTTAAATTGAGAAATGGTACGTCACCTTCACGAACACTAAAAGCATGCAAAAATTAACATTATTTCTACCGCGGTTTTATGCATACATATTTCGACCAAAAGGTATCTTTTGGATACCTTTGCATCTGGACGTAAATAATTGTTAATGTAAACTATGTTACTTTTAATATTATGTTATTGAAAAAATGTGAATAAACTTTAAAAATACGCTCGAGATTCCGATGTTCGATAGTCGACACACGATAGTCGACCTATTTGAAAATTCTTCAGGATTTTCGAAATTCGCAATACTTTCTAAAATATTACTAACACAAACATTTCCGACAAATAAGATATGTATTTTCAGGAACACAATCTAATATTGAACAAAATTTTTATCACGTCTTGAAATGGCCTCTGGATTTTCGAAATTCTTGTAAGTACCAAAAACTCTGAAAATGTCGAGCTCTTGCATACCCCTATTATTTAATTTTGTATATATTAATAACCAGTTGCTGTTACTCTTAGTATACATTAAATAATATCGAAATCATTGTTTTTGAAAATATTTTTATTAAAAAATTACATATCAATATATTATTTAATACAATTACGCATTCTACGGTAAATATTTAAAAAATTCTGTCCGTTTTTAAAAATACTCATAAATTGCCAAGCATATCAGAGGTTATACTGAGCAGTAACAGGAATGTGTCATAATTCCTGTTTATCTTTTAAACGTGGGACGATTCGTCACCGGTATCAGCAGCCATGGCCTCGCGATTTTCATAAGCCCAGAAACCATGGAATTCTATTAAAATACTGACCATTGTGTCACCTTGACCACTGCAAAGTATGAATTATAGAGTGAATGAATGAAGTCTTTTGTTTTTCTGTGGAAAAATTTAAACTGAGACTGAGGGAACACAATTATTTACCAGGATAGTAAATCTTGTAATGTAATTTTACAGGGGTCTGCTGGTTTTACCATGTCGAATATTTCGTCTTTAACGTTTTCGAAGGTTACTGGTTCCTGACCATGCATTGTCATTTGTTCTTGAATAGCCTGCACGATATATTAAATGTTAAAGCTATATATTGCAGAATATAACAATTTATCACAAAATATTATTATGCGCATACATACACGAAAAAAGTAATTAAGGCAAAAAGTGTCAAGATAACCACGATTATTAATATCAAGAATTCTAAATAAATAATGCAAGCTTTGTGGTTCGTGCCGATTTTCTAATGCTAAGACAAAATCTAAATATGTTTTGTAATCCATTTCTCCCTCATAAGTTAAGCATTCTTGAAATACTCTCTCAAGAAATACTCCAGTCAAGGTTCCTGTGCCATATCTGTTAAAAAGTAGTTTTGTAGAATCATTAACTATAAATTGATTATAAACATTTTATTATGTTCAAATTACCCTGCAAGTTCTTCTTTATTAAGCATTCCATTATGATCCCTATCGAGGTTAAGATATTGTCCATAAACTTTAAGTGCTGACGGGGCTGAAAACCAATTTGCTTCTTGTAAGTCTTTAGGTAAATCTTCGTCCCTCAATTCTAAAAGATCGTCAAGAAAACTACATGCTAAAATATCTTGTATCCTAACTCTTCCAGTTCTGAGAGGATCAAGAAAAAATAAAAACTTTCTCACTGCTGTGCAAACATAAAACGAATGAAAAGATTTCTCTAGCCCTTCTAGTTGCGGTAGAGTCGGTATTAATTCTAAAATATAGTTCTCCAAATCCTATAAAAAATAAAAATTATGAATTACACATTTATATTAATCATACTAATTTATAATTTAAAATAAAATAGAGGAGCATACAGATTCTCTAAGATATCCTTGACCAGTAACATCGTACAAAGAAAGACCAATTCTCGTTTGATGTAGCCAGACTTTTCTCATAACATAATTAAATAATGCCATTATACTGATCCTACCATGAGGATCACCTTGTTGTAATTTAGCAAATACTACTGCAGTGAAGTATGGACTGCATTTTGCACCTGCTAATTTACCTACTTTTTTAAAATCTTCATAATTTATTAATTGTTCTTCGCCCGATAAAGGTGGACTATGATGTTTATCTAATAATACCCATAATGCCTTAAGTTCATTATTATCTAGCAATTGTCGGGAACGTCTTTGTAAAAATAATGCTCGCGTTTCTTCTCGTAATTTTTGTGGTAGAATCTCATCCTCCTTTGGTAACTAAAAAATAAATATATCATAAAATAATAATTCTGAAAAACTTTCTATAAATTTTTTATTTGTAAAAATTACCTTGAAATAAAATTTTGGAATCACTTTATAAGTTAAATCCTTATCTTTAGCTTTGGCGCCCTTCCATTGTTCATATATTTTTTTAAAGTATTGGTCTTCTTTTTGTTCATTTTTTTCCAACTTTTCTTCTGCTATGAAAATATTACATTTCATGTACAAAACATGTGTTAAAGTGTATTACAAATTACGTATTAGTTCAAGATAATGTTTACATTTATTTACTACAGCACACTTTCGAAATATCGTCTCTAACTCCATTTGTATTCGTTTTGAATGATTTGTAACTAAGGTTAGATATATGTAGTTATAATATAAGCACGAACACGCTTTATAACGTTCCAGTTAAGTATTTCCAGCTGGTTTTTGTCTATAAACTATAGCGCAAGTGTATAGTGTAGAGTAAATTTTGTATAAATGTATACATAGAATTTGAAATGACTATGTGTATAATTTCATTAATTTAGAAATTAAAATATGTACAATTATACATGAAAACAGACATGTTGTGGTTCCTATAATTTTATTGTCTTTGCATTTGTGTCTAAACCAGTAAGTACTAATTATGTATCCTACTTCAAAAATTGTAGTATAGTCAGATAAAAACATTAAACTTATATTTAATACGAAAAGAATTGAAATTAAAATTAAACGAATCAAATTAAATAACTAATTAAAAATTATACAAATATTATGTTTCTTATATAAAAATATTTAATTAATGCAATGAATGAATTATAAATAACAAAATTTATCAATTTTAACATTGTTTAATTAAAGTTCTTCCTCTTCAGGTTGTTTTAATTCAAAGTTTTGAAGAATCATTTCACTTTTATTTACTTCTGTATACAAAGAATTTCCTTCAAATGTTAATTCTTCTAAATTGTTCAATAATGATAAATATTGTATTTCATGCTCATTCTGGAAAATAATATCATTTATTATTCAATTCATTACAATGTTTATTTTTTTCGGTTTAAACTTACTGTTAAACAATTGTTGGCAGCATAAAGTTTCTGTAACTTTTGCAATACTTTTATAAATTCCAATGATTTTATTTTATTATTTTCAAGAGACAGAACCTTTAGATTATTATTTTCAATAAAATCATCTTTGTTTAACGTACTAATTTCATTGTAATCCAAAAATAAAGATTCCAATGTGGAACAATGATTTATCCCTAAATAATTTATACAAATTTATAAAATTAAAAACCAGTAATATATAAAACGTACAATATTATCTTTGTATTTAAAATATTACCACTAATATTTTGAAGATAATTATTATTTAGAAACAGATGTTTAATCACTGGTAGTTTTTTACTAAGATTCATTATTGACTTAATGCAATTATGATCTAAAAACAAAGTGTACAATTTTGAAAATGTACAGTTACTTTTTTCAAAACCATTTCCATCTAATGTTTCAAGACAATTGTAACTTAAGCACAATGTATGCAAATATGGAAAAGAATAGAGACCCCATAAATAAGTTATCTGATTCCTACTCAAGTCTAAACTTTCTAATTGTGGTAAAAGTTCAGCAGAGAGGTCGACCTAGAATTAATTTTCATGTACTTTATTTCATAAACTTCTTAAAGTAATAATTAACATACCTTTGACAAGGAACAATCAGTTATACTCAACTGTGTAATGTTTATTAATCGATCTTTTCTATATAGTGTATTTAATACATATTTATCTAATTTATTTCCAAATATTTGTTTTGCTTCGGAAATTTCTGAATTTTGTACATATTCTCCAGAAATATACTACTTATAAAATCATATTGTTTATGGAATATATGAAAAATGCTGTTAAAAGAACTTTAAATACACGATATTGCTTACTTTAATATTATTTAAATGAAATATAATAAATTTTTTATATAATGCATCCATGATTATTGGATTATTAGAGAGATCTATAACATGTAATGTGTGCCAAGTCTTAACATTATCTATTTGAATTAAAGTTCTTATATCATTATTCCCACAATAAAATTCTTGTAATGTATAAAACGATCCCATTGGTTCCAAACTTGTTATTAAATTATTTGTTAAATCCAGATATTTTAATGTTGGAAAATTTTCTTGGGTAAAATCATCCAAAACTGAAATAAAATTACTTCCAAGATTTAATTTAGTTAGATATTTTAATGGTTTTACAATAGGAAATGTAATTAATGAACAACATGTCGCACAAAGCTCTTGAATTTTTAATGCCTTTTTAGAAATACTCAATGCTACAGTAAAATCTTGGTATATATGAATATATTTTACATATTCTATACTGTTCTTTTTTATTAAAGCTATCTCTTTGCTACTTTTCATTATATTCTGGTTCAAATAAATTAATTTATTACATTGCTTCAGTTTGCACATATTAAATGCACATGAGAAATAATTTTCTGATAAATTGAGATTTTCAGATTCATAATTGTTAATAAATTGTAAATTTGGTAAATAAACGTGTATTAGGGATTCTTCTAATCCTGGGTCAGTAATATCTTTAAAAGGATTGTTACATATTTTTAATTTATACATATTAGGTATAAAAGTTTTAAAAGTTTTGATACTTGTAAGACAATGTGTTAAACAATTCCATGATATATCTAGTTCTTCCAATGCCAACAAACTTTCTTGAATATATATATGTTGTATATTGTTATAACTAATATTTAATATTTTTATATTTTTCATAAACTTTGAATTTGGAAATTCTTTTAAATGGTTGAAAGAAATATCAAATTCTCTTAAGTTGGGTAATTCCAAATCTATATCGATAGAATTTATGTTTTGTCCAGAAATACATATCTTCACAAGATTATATACTTCCACTTTTTCATCGACATCAATATATTGTGTAATATTAAAAGTAGACAAACAAACACATAAAGTGTCATTCAATGTATGTAGAGCAGTAAGATTCTTATATTTGTCTTCCTATAAACAGATTTGCAACATTTCTACTACAAATGAGCTAATAAAATAAAAAATTTTAAGTATGTTAACAAAAATTATTACAGGTGTGAACTTGGTTAATATGTATTCATACTCTATTACAAACATGGGATTTCTAATGTTTGTGGGCACAAACATAAATTTCTCACAAATTTCACTTGTATTATTCCAGCAATTTGAATGTTTCATATGTAAGTAGTCATTAGCATTCTCTAGTCTGTGCAGAAATATAGTAAATATAGTAAATATTAAAAACAATAATGCTATTATTACTTGTCGGTAGAGCCGAAAATAGATGTTTGCATAAGTATACAAACACGTCGCCTTTCACAAACATTAAGTAAACATAGTCTACTCCCATTTTCCATCATTAAGGACACTTTATGCAACCAATCAGCATCTGCTATTGCCAAACAATTAGTTACCATTAATTTTTCCTATAGGAAAATTTATTTCCAAATTAAAAAATCCGTTTTAATGTATTTGTATGCAACTTATATTCCTCAAACAAGTATATAGATACTTCATTAAATGGGGCAGTTTTAAAAAAGTTAATAGGCCAATTTTGAATATCAGTCACACCAGGTGATACTAAAATTTTTAAGATAATATTGCACTCATCTGATTCCAAACTTTCCTCAAACTCTTCTTTCCAAACGTTCAAGCAATTAATTTCTTTATTGCTTACTTCTGTCACTTTATGTATTTTTAAACCAGTTATACCTAGATCTCTATAAGACAGAAAAGATTTTCAACAATTTTATTATTTAAATATTTCCCTTAATACAACTAAAAGTATGTATATTGTACATACTGTTTTATGACAGAACACAATGATTTCTCTAAAAATTGTTTACATAGTTCAATCACCATGTTTTCAGTTGTTGCATTGTATTCAACAAAATTTATATTTCCACAATAATCCATATCAAATATCAACTGCTGTTGATAAATCTAATAAACAAGTAATACTCATGAATTTCAATTAATAAAATTCATTTAATAATAATAGATTGTAATAAGTTTTTCTTTTTATAAAATAATTTAATAATAGTACATGTATGTATAAATAGTAAATAAGCGATTGTACTTTAGATTGCGCTATTGCCATTTGTTTCTTTTCTAAAAATTGTCGTTTATTTAATTCTATTTCTGATATTATACTTTGTAGATCATTTTCTGTTTTATTATTTAAACAATTCTGGTTCTTCTATATTACAAATATAACTCAATTAATTGAGAACAATTTTGTGCTATGCATAAAAATTAATTATAATAAGAAATTACTTTTGTCACTTTAATTGCATAAAGCTGATTTTTAAAATAACACATTACTTTCACATACTCTTCATAGTTATTTTTCAATAATTTTAGATATTCGTTTAACTGTTTATGCAATATTATATTATGATACGTTATTTGCTTTCTAGAAATAAAAATTTATTTATTTAATTTTCGACGAAGAATATTTAAATATTGTTAAACAGTAATATTATTACTTGAAAAATTGGTTTTTCCAATATCTCTCTTTTTCGCATACAAAATAATGATCTAATTTTTTAATATGGGGAAGGTAATGAATAACATATGCACGATAATTGCAAAGTGTTACAAAGGGGCACTCTCCATATAATAAGTCCACAAATACTACTGAATATAATTTTTTTAATTGTGATAGATTTTGTATGTCCTTGTAAATGCAAACAAATGTTATTATGTAAGGTAAATAATATATAAATATAATTAACCTAAACATTGCATACCCTTATGCTGCTTAACTGATTTCCTGCTAAATTTAAAGAACGTATCTCTGATTTCTTGAAGGAATTTTTATCTATTTTTTTCAATTTGTTATTAGCCAAGTTTAGTTCTTCCAATAAAGTTAATTTATCAAGACTCTGTACAAAAAAATATATAATACAGTATGTTCGGCCACTCCTGGGTAAAATTTTAATGGAAGATTCTAGAAGCCAAAATAAGACGAAAATCAAGAATACCGATTTGTTGATTGAGGCTTCGTTAAAAAGTTATTAATTATTAATGTTTGAGAACCACTAACGCATGCACGCAGCTGTTCGGAGATTGCCGCTCTACAGACGGAACTTTAAACGTTAATAACTGTTTAATGAAGCCTCAATCAACAAATTGGTATTCTTGATTTTCGTCTTATTTTGGTCTCTAGAATCTCCCATTAAAATTTTTCCCACGGGTGATCGAACGCCCTGCATTTATCATAATTCATACACGAATTGGGTTTGGTAAATTCTATAGCTGGAAATAAGACGAAAATTAAGAATATCGAAATTGTGTGGGTGGCTTACTTTTTGAGAAAATTAAATTTAAATATCAGTCAAGTACACATGTACTTAATTAATAATTGATCATTAGAGATCACCGTTGCAACTGTTGTGTACATAATACAATGTCACGATTTATTTACTATCAGAATACGTTTATTTTCGACTCTATGCTTTAACTAATAGTCTCTATCAAACAAGCAGTATGATACGATACACGAACGAAGAAAATACCGATATCATTTATGCATTGATTATGATTATTTTACTACCTCAGGTTTCGTTTACTCTTTAATCGCATTTCAGTAAGTCCTGACATTGTATCACATACGTGTACATTATACTCTCTACATAATACATATATCGCATAATTTAATTGGACAGAGATTGAGAAGATATTTTTATAAACTAAATGTTAAAAAAATGAATTGTATACCTGGAGGTTGCATATATTGTTTCCCGATAAAAATAAAGTTGTCAAGCATAAACAAACTTCTAGATTCGATATACAAGATATTTCGTTGGAATACAAATAAAGCTTTTTCAGTGGACAATTTTGCTTGAAGAGCGGTATTTCCTAAATGAATCAAATACTAATTCTGTAGTAATTCACTGACTAAATTTAAATTTAATTTATTACCTTGAGGCCACAGTCGACGATCCATAGTTCCTGTATGTGAGTTAATTCCGAAACTGCATCCAAGGAATGTAAAATATCACGTTGACCGATTATAACTAAAGTGCAAATATTTTGCCTCGTGAATAATAAATTTTCAAACGAGGCAACTGTAGAATAGAATAAGTATAATTCGTGTTTACTATTAGTTTTCGTTTCTGCGAAGAAAATTATTTAGTAAGAATATTTTAATCTTTTCCAATACAAATTCATTACCTCTGTTATCTATAAAATCATCCATTATTAATTCTCATTTAATTTTTCTAATTGCAATTGTTTCGAGTCTCATCTTTTTATATTTTAATACGTTCGATATTTTTCTTCGCAAAATTGTACCTCTTTTATTACAATAGTTAATTAATAATGAATTTATTTAGATTATTTGGATAACATTTGGTCGATAGAGAATTGTTAATAAATAATGATATTGTGGCTGTCTAGCAGGCTCTGCCTTAAACGAGCAGAATATTGGGAATTCGGTCGAAGAATGTATACAGGGTGTTCGGCCACCCTTGAGAAAAATTTTAATGGGCCATTCTAGAGGCCAAAATAAGACGAAAATCAAGAATACCAATTTGTTTATTGTTGGAGGCTTTGTTAAAAAGTTATTAACGTTTAAAGTTCCGCCCGTACTGAATTTTTTTCTAAAAAATTCGAGTAGGTGGTGAAATTTCTCGGCGAAAAAAAAAATTTTTCAAATCATTCTAAAAAAATTATTTCTGATTGCAAGAGTCGATTATAATCATTTTTGATGAATAGATATACCCCGGAAATCCTACCCAGTTTGGAGAAAAAAATTCGAGAAGGTGTGAAATTTTTCAACAAAATTAAAAAATTTTAAATCGTTCTAAAAAAATTATTTTTGATTGCAGGGACCAATTATAATAATTTTTGGTTAATAGACATACCCTCGAAATCCTAACCATTTTCGAGAAAAAAATTCCTTACCGAAAATATAATTTTAGGCCAAAAATGCTTCTCGTAAATTTCATGCGAGTCTTTAAAACACCATAACTTCTGAACGGATTGGACGATTTTAATGTTCAAAAAGCCAAACGCCGCGTATTTTAGCGTAGAATATGTAACAATTATAAAAATATTGGAAAGGTTGTTCCTTGGCCCCGTAATGTTAGAAAAACCCCATAAAAATGGTCTAATTTTCAAACAGCCATAACTCCTATAATAGTGAATATATTTCAATGAAACTTTTTTCTGAAGTAGAGCCCATAGGTACCTACAAAAAAGTATTAAACAACTTTTCTGTAGGATGTCAAATGAAATTATTAAAAATCAAAAACGAATTTTTAAGGAAAATCGACAGGGGGTAGGTGCCTAAATTTTTCAGCGAAATTAAAAACTTTCAAATCGTTCTAAAAAAATTATTTTTGTTTGCAGGGACCAATTATAATCATTTTTGGTCAATAGACATATCCCCGAAATCCTATCCACTTTCGAGAAAAAAATTCAGTATTGACGGAACTTTAAACGTTAATAACTTCTTAACGAAGCTATCATCAACAAATTGGTATTCTTGATTTTCGTCTTATTTTGACCTCTAGAATCCCCCATTAAAATTTTTCCCAGGGGTGGCCGAACACCCTGTTTATAGCAACCAAGGAGTCGGTCGAGCGCTTGTGAGAGCGCGATCCCTCTGGTGGCGAACATTGGAGACGACGCCATAATATTTTTACTTTTGATTAAAATTTTATAATTTAAATTTAAATGTCTTAAATTAGAATTGTACTACGACATAATTTAACACTCGTACAACAATTGGTGAATCTTTTTGGACCCGGGTATCAATTATTTTTCATTCGTTTTTCCTCATTATTTTTTACGATGTTAATGTTTCGGGTATTTCTTATGCACTTCGTAAGTAATTATGTTCCATCACGTCTGTTAACAAACGAGTAAAACAAGTATTCAATATTATCACACATTAGAATTCTAAATACATAAATATTGTAATAGATAAAAAGTGTAGATCTAACAAGATTTAAGGACTGCCATTTGCTTAATTATGTTAACGATAGTTGTGTGAGTGTCAAATATTATAATTATCTAAAATGTTATGTTTTTTTTTAAGAAATATTTGTCTGTGTTTGTTGATTGCGTGTAAAGCATTATTTGGAAATTTGTGAAAATATCAAGGGAAATGCGCGAAAGTAACAGTGAGTCAGTAAGTATAATTGTTCTACGTTGCACGTTATGATTTCATTTTTTATTCAATACTCGTATCATGTAGTTGCTACACAATTCTCGTAAATGTCAGTATAGACAAAAGTGATTATGAAAATCATATGAATATATACACAGAACATTTCAAATGTTATATGCTACGTAAATATTACAAAATGCGTTGTTCTATATTAATTACAATTCAATGATCATTTATTGGAATAGAGTTTAATTAATCTAGGAACTAAAATTTAAGTATAGTACATAAAACAATTGTCGGTTTCTCTATCCTTATGCATCGAACAGTCGTAAATGCGATGTAAACGTGATAACGGCGTAAAGCTTAGGCATTCGATTGTACTGCGTTTTAAAGATATCGAAGTTAACAGAAAAAGTAGATCACGCTGTTAAAATGCCTAAGCAATACATTCCCCCAAGCATCGCTAATATTTATTTGGTAGATCAACAGTAATACTTATAATACATTATCACTGTAATTATTTAATTTAATATCTCAAAGCCACTGGATCATAAACATTAGTTTCCTTTAAATACACAAATAATAATGTACTGATGATAGGAACTTGTAATTCGATTGCAATAAGTTCTCATAATATTATAAATTTGTTGGAATTTATAATAATTATGAAATGCATATAAATGTTATATATGATAACACTATTCGTACGAACGAAAGTGCTAATAAACAAGAACTTAATTGCATCAACGTAGAAATTTTATTTATGAATCACTAGCTCCGAGATTTTTAGTATTGAAGAAAATAATGATGCATTAAAAATGTTTCTATGATGTTTTTATATATTTCATGTTACTACAGTTAAGCATTTAATGTAATGGTATATTTTTAAAATGCCATAATTTAGATCAGGGGTAACGAACTGGTAGCTCACGGCCAGTTGTGGCTCCTCTTACTTTTCTACGTCGCGTAAGTATAAAAGAACTTACCCCACTATGCCTACCCTACAGAGTTAGGACAAAGGCTTGCTGGGCACTGAACTAGTGTGGAATCCGATGGCGGGAGAATCGGTTGGCTGATAGTGGGAGTCTCGAAGCTTCCGGCGGAGAAGTTCGTCACCCCCGATTTAGGTTTTGAATGATTTTAAAATTTATATCGAAAATTGTATGTATATAAGTTGTATGAATGTACAAAAAAATTTGAGGTTCTGTAACTAAGCCTCCATTAACAGTTTATTTACTATGTATTTAAAAAAGTTCTTTAATTACATTTACTTACCTCCTTGTACAAAGTTTGGTCAAATATTTGACTTGTGCAAAATTTCTTTTCTAGACAATGTAGACTAAATGTTGTTCATTATCGAACACCTAGTTTTATGTTAATGTCTTTTTAAACTTTTATAACAAAATTACACAAATAATTCAAATATATGCAAGCAAGGAAATTTCGTTCTTTATGTCCGTTTCTTTGTTTTAATCTGATTCGAAAATCAGTTTCATGTGTCTTTAGGCCCATATACAATGTATGTTATATTGCATGATTTTAATTATTTGTAACATCATATTCAATGCATTTAATTATAGATATAGAAATAAACAAAAATCATAGAAAATTGTTGCTGTAGGAATACCATTCCTGCATGTTTATGAAGAAAAGACTATCTTATACAGGGTGTTCGGTCACCCCTGGGAAAAATTTTAATGGGAGATTCTAGAGGCCAAAATAAGACGAAAATCAAGAATATCAATTTCTTGACTGAGGCATCGTTAAAAAGTTATTAACAATTAAATTAAAAAATTTCAAATCGTTCTGGAAAAATTATTTTCGGTTGCGGGGGTCAATTACAATCATTTTTGGTGAATACACATACCTCGGAAATCCTACCCAATTTCGAGAAAAAAATTCGAGTAGGTATTGAAATTTTTAGACAAAATTAAAAAATTTCAAATCACACTAAAAAAATTATATTTAGTTACAGAGGATAATTATAATCATTTTTGGTCATTACACATACCCTCGAAATCTTACGCGCTTTCGAGAAAAAAATTCCTTACCGAGAATCTAATTTGAGGCCAAAAATGTTTCCCCGAAATTTCGTGCAAATCTTTAAAACGTCGTAACTTCTGAACGGATTGAAGGATTTTAATTTTCAAAAATGCAAACAACGTGTATTTTAGTGAAGAATACGTAGAAATTGCAAAAATATTCGAAAAGATGATTCTTCAGTCAGTAAAATGAGGAAAACTCCATAAAAGCGGTCCAATTTTCAAATGACCATACCTCCTGCAATAGTGAATATATTTCAATGAAATTTTAGGAGGAAGTAGAGCTCATAGCTACCTATAAAAAAGTTCTAAACAACTTTTTCGTAGCGTGCCAAACAAATTTATTAAAAATGAAAAACGAATTCTTAAGAAAAGTCGACAGGGGGGGGGGGTGCCTAAATTTTTCGTCAAAATTAAAAAATTTCAAATCATTCTAAAAAAATTATTTTCAGTTGCGGGGGTCAATTATAGTCATTTTTGATCGATACATATACCCCCGAAATCCTACGCACTTTCGAGAAAAAAATTCAGTACGGGTGAAACTTTAAACGTTAATAACTTTTTAACGAAGTCTCAATCAACAAATTAGTATTCTTGATTTTCGTCTTATTTTGGCCTCTAGAATCCCCCATTAAAATTTTTCCCAGGGGTGGCTGAACACCCTGTATATAATAATTTTGTCAAAACCATGTAAGAACTTCACGTATTTATCAAATTGGTATAAACAAAGTTATAATAATTTAAAAAGAAAACATAGATATCTGCATTTTGTAAACGTATTGAATATTAAATCAGAAGTATAGTTTATCCACAAATAACATTATTAATTGTATAATTTTGTTAAAATTTATATCAAGATACTACATAACTTTCGTGTGCTGAACTAACGATTCGTTTGATAAAAAGTACTTCTTTGGAAATTATTAGATAGTGTCCAAAATCTAATGTCATATTGATTATACTTCACACTAACACCCAGATATATGCCCATCATAAGTAACCCTTGGAGCTACAATAAATTATTAGCGTTTCATTTGGTAGCAGTTTCTAAGCTGTTATAAAGTACATATAAATGCTATTTAATAAATTTATCGATTGACCCATCTCTTCACTGGTTCTGTCCAATTGGATTCATTATCCTCTTCTTTTTCTCCATCTGCTTCTTCTCTCTCTCCTCTTTCTTGTTCTTGTTCACTGGATGGAGTTGCAGATGGTGTTTGTGACATGTTAACATTGCGCGCACGCAGTTCAGCCAAAAAGTCATTTTCTTGTTGATAGCGACGTTGAAGTTCTTCTCGCCAAGAATTCCCACCACCGCTACTATCGTCTCCATCTTCACCAGCCTCGAAGTCTAAGGACAAGAAAATAATTTAATCATAAACTGATGTATTATACGCAAATTTGCTTCGTAACAATATTCTATTCTTGTTATTTTTGGTAAAAAAAAAATACTAATTTTCATAAAATTTTATCACATACATCTATTTAATTAAAATACTCAACTAGTGTTGTATATTTGTAGTACTGATACTTTTATTTACAATGAAACCAATCGAATTATGTCTACAAATTTGTAAATACGAATGTACAAGGATATAAATGTATAGCAATTAAGCAACAGTTAATCGACTATTTCTAAGAGAAACTATACAAAATTTCACTGTAGTTTCAATTATTATAAAAATGTACCTGACAATTATATTCATAGTTTAATATTAATATTTTACATTCTGAAATAACAAAATGTATATCATAATGCCCATTCATTGTAGTGATTATAGTTATGCAAAAAAAGCAAGTGATGTAATATTCTGTAAATGCTTGTGAAGATGTAAAAAAGTACAATAATGGTCAAAATTTCAACAAACTCTTACCTAACGGCTTTCTGATGTTAATTCGGCCAGAGTTGTGAGAATGATCCTCCTGGTCTGAGTCTGCAAGCCACCAGGACACATTCACAGGGGGTGCATATCACACACATTCCACAACACGTCTAAAGTGTTATTTGTATAGGAACGCTTATTTGTTGTTAAAATTTTAGTACAAAGGAAATACTTTAGATAAAATTAAAGTAAAATATTTTTTAATTATGGTAAATTATAATTGTTGTAATATCTTTATTACTCGATATTCCTTAGAGTATCTAGAATAGTGCAATAAAGAATGATTTTCAAAGTATTATCTTAAACAATAAGGAATTTCATAATTAAAAATGTTCAAAATCCACATATTGCAAATATAAAAGATAACAAACAATTTTTGCTACGTAACAAATTTTTAAATAAATCTTCGTACATTAAATTTTGATTTACTTTAATGTTGATTTTAGAAGTCACTTCTAAACCCTTGTTATTTTTATGTAATTCAGATATTAATGTATAATTGCCAATTAAGCACTTGCTGTTTTGCGTGTAGTGTAGTCTGTGCTATTGCTAGACTAAACTTTGCTAACTCTATGCTAAATGAGAGAAAATAAGGTAAGAGTTACAACAGGCAAATGTGTAGAGAAGGGTGGAAACTAGATATTTACATGTGTAAAAATTTGTTTTTAAACAATGTACAGAACATAGTGTAAATATATTTTAAAAAGTTGTACAGTATATGAAATTATTTTAATATATTTGCACGAATATTGTAAATTTTCAAAAGCTATTACTACCAGATTTAAATATAAGCAAAATTACTTTTTTTTACCTTTCTTGTGAATCCCCCACAATTCACACGAAATAATTATTGTTTCTAACACAGTACTCATATAGTATTAATTTTGTACTTATTACATTTTGGAAAAATTTATTGATTACGTTTAATTTTTTGAAAAGATTAAATATAGATATTTAATTATTTAATTTTATTTTGATTAAATAAGAGCATTTGTAACTGCTATATTGGGAAGAACGTTAAAAATATAAATTTTACTTTTATTTATACTCTATTATATGAATACCTATGTACAGCAAAATTTACTGTGTATCTATGTTTCAATCCATAATAAATTTGCAACATTTTTTTTACTAGAAACAGGAAGGGGAATACTAGTACTGTTACATGCCATATAAATCTAATGACATGATAGAATAAAAATACTGTGAAACATGCCTGTTTACACTAATATGAACAATATTATGAGATAAAGTAAATATAAAAAAACATTTATTTGAAACAGATTATTTTTCCACTATCTTAACATTTTCTTTAATGAATTGTTTACTATCTAAAGAAATCATATGTTCTGAAATACCATATATTTTTACAACTTTTAAACTACATACAGACACATCTCTTCACTGAACAATGTAGTTTATAAAATGATATTGTATTAAATTGATAAGTTTATGAAACATCAATTGTTACCTCTCAAAGTTGCCTGACTTTTTTATTTAAAGGGGTAAAAATTTCTATCACTTATACCTAATCGAAATATGTAATTATTGTAGACCTGTATTAAATAAAATAACTAAGTACAAATTCTTGTGCCATTGTAAACTACGTAAATACTTTGCATTCATTTCTGATGCAAATTATATTAAAACTTGTAATTTAACATACCTGAATTTAGTTCCCTCACGAGTGTTGACATGGCATTAGTAACACTGTCAGCGGCTACCAACAAGTCGTTTCGCAAAGATCGGCCCAAGCTATTATTCGCGCTGCTGGAACCACTTCCTGGCAAGCTGTTTGTCCTGAACGCAGACCTGATATCGAAAATCTCTATTTTCTTTGCATAAAGCAATTTCCAAATAATAAACTAAATTAAGTTTACGTCATGCCACGCTCATTGTGCAAGCATCTATAATTAAAAATTTACTTTATTTTCGACAATGAATCATAACCAAGTTACAAAATATGTAAATACTTGCAAATTTTACACTAGCAGTATGCTATCACACACATGCATCATCAAGTGGAAGTAATTTTAAGAATATCGTAACATAAAATTTCTATCTTATAAGAAAATAATTTAGTTCGACCCATGGTGCCTTGTGCAGTTTTTCTTTGTGATACAAATTTTAGCTTTTGGAAATTATTTTTAAAAGTCTTATTGATCTACGAAATTGATGGTCCTAATAATTTTATGTAATTCGAAATATACAGGGTGTTCGGCCACCCCTGGGAAAAATTTTAATAGGGGATTCTAGAGGCCAAAATAAGACGAAAATCAAGAATTCCAATTTGTTGACGGAGGCTTCGTTAAAAAGTTATTAACAATTAAATTCAACAATTTCAAATCGTTCTAAAAAAATTATTTTCGTTTGTGGGGGTCAATTACAATCATTTTTGGTGAATAGACGTACCCCCGAAATCCTACGCATTTTCGAGAAAAAAATTCAGTACTGGTGGAACTTTAAACGTTAATAACTTTGTAACAAAGCCTCCATCAACAAATTGGTATTCTTGATTTTCGTCTTATTTTGGCCTCTAGAATCCCCCAGTAAGATTTTTCCCAGGGGTGGCCGAACACCCTGAAATAAAATGTATTAAACGTTTTTAGTTTAATATTTTACTTTGATTTTTAGAAAGATCAGTGATTTGTATCACTTATATCACTCAGAAATGTGATTCCTGAATTTGATGCTTTTATTGTATCTTTAATAAATTGTGCATGGTGTAAGACTAGTTCAAAGTTTTGAATTTGACGGTATTGCGTGAACTAAGTTTGAAAATAAGAAGCGAGGTGATCGGTTTGTAGAATACGCGACGGATCGCTCATAGATGTGCTACATTTGAAGAAACACGTGATAATAAATCAAGGTATCGAACGAGTTTAAATCTTTCTTTCTGCCTTCTTTTCTTTTACCGCATCGTGCATGTTTATTAGAAAAATAGCAAACTTCGTATTATATTAGTACATTTAATGTTTAAAAAAAATGTTATACGAATATTTAAAACATATAGGTAAATGGATGTAGAACATTAAAAATAAGAGATAAATAATACACATTACCTTAATTTATTAAAGACAAAAGAACATATGCGCAATAATTGTACAATTCTATATAAAGGAAAGTGTAACAACATTTTTTAAGTGTACAATAAAATTTGTCAACATGCTATTTAAAGTGCATTGACATTAACTGTTTTATTCTATAAAATACGCATGCTTGCAGTTTCACGAAACTAATTAAATGCAATTGTGAAAAATTAAAATATAATCAATAACATAAAATTATAAAAATCCAATAGAGCCTAAAAGCGTCATAAAGTAGCAGAAAGCAATATCGCTTAAATATATCAACTTTATCTAACAAAGAACTGAAATTAAAATTCGTAATATCATTTACGTAGGAATGTTTTAAAACATAAAAATTGTCTTACATTCAACTTGTACTAAACTTATTGTTGTTACTAGCTGAATAAAAATATCTTCTCGTAAACATTCACATGCAACAATTAAAGGTATTATTACTTGTGCTAATTTTTATACAATGTGCATTTACAGATCTACTATATTTAGCACTGTTTGTTCAGAAGAAATCAACTTTTGAGTACGTGTACATAGAATACAAATAAATGTAATCAACAGATGTATTATATACTATTTTTGTTAATTAGAAGATATGATTGTAAAGCTATTTACATTTTGAATTTGATTCCTTCTTATAACTTAAATGATGTAGTAATTTACTTAATTAAATATTAAGTAATAATGACTATTTCAAATATGGCGTACAGTGTATGATGGATGTAAATAATGTATAAAAATTTTATTTTATGTCCTGTAAAAGTCAGTAGTATTAACTTCTACGAGATTATTACTCAATTAAATACATTAAAACCTTTTGTATAAATTATTCGTACTCAAAATTCGTACTCGGAAACATATAGACGAAGATTGTTAATAAAACATATTGATAGAAATAAAGAAAGAGTTTTTCTTTGTATCTACGAATATTGTATGTGTTCAAAACTTGTCGATATGTTTCTGAATGTATCTCTAAATATAATCTTTTGCTAAATTGAGGAATCAGTATAGGAATATTTCTAATTACATCCTATTAACTGAGATAATTCATTTAATAACGCGTCGAGACAATATGTAATACGAAGGTTGTTGATTGCGTTTGTCGTTTGCTTTGTTTTATTCTTCTGGACTATTTTTTCACTTATCTTTAACATATACATTTTATATGCCTGCCTACCTTACATCACCTCCAACGCACGATAAGTTATCTGGAATAGGATTTTGTATCGTTCCAAGCATAGCATTACTCGGTACATTTGCTACTGACGTTGTTGGAACAGAACTCTGGTAGCTTTGAGACATCTGTTGTTGACTTTGTGATTGTTGCTGTTGTTGTTGTGGTGTTGTAGACAGTGGACCGCCTGGGGTTGGCGGTGCAGATCTACTACTCGGAACAGCACCCGGTGGTAAGGGAGGTGATTTTGTACTCCGTGGTGAACTGTTTGGCGTCGATCTTGGCGACGCCTGGTGATTCTATAATCATTGTCAGTTTCCAGTATTGTATCATAATCATGAAATTAAAAGAAACGTTATAGCAAAGTTATACATTGTATTACGCATACTACCTTTAACATTTTCATTAAACTTTCTAGTTGTATCATTAATTGCTTTCTAGAATCTTGTAATGATGCCAAATGACTTTCAAGCTCATCTTTTCTTTGTCTCAGAGCTCTCAGCTCTGACATTAATGCAGGATTTTCTAAACCAGCTGCTTCTATTTCTTGTTGTCTCCTGTAGTTGGATTTAATAATCATATAAAAAACGTTAGATTATCGAAGAGCAAATACTGGAATATCCACTGAACTAGATATTCCATTTCACTGACTATAAGCTGAAGCAAGAATGTATCATTGATGTTGTGTTTGTATGTGAATCTAGTGAGTATTACCGAATATATTAGATAGAAATAGATACAGTTACCGAAAAAAGTATCCATACACCGCAATACATTCAGTCTAAACAATAATAACTCTGATTATAGAAGGCTACTTAGCTATGAAAGGCACATATGCAGTTGGGAAATTAATTCAGCTTACAGATAGTATGAATTTGATTATGATTTAAATAAAAATACAACAGACAAATCTCAAATATTGAATGAAGTAAGAAAATCAGCGAGAAAAAAGTATTCATACGTGATATCTATTGGCGAAATATACCAATAAAACTCAAAATTTTGGGAGAATCTCGTCTTTCTTTTATTTCTGTTTCTTTTGTTTCATAGCATTTCGTCAATTGTTAGCGTGGTTTGTTAAAGAATCATAGTTTGTATCATAATGAATGCTAAAAATAAGGAAACTACAATAGAGGAAAGAAAAATTGTAATTGAATTATGGAAAAGTGGGAAATTACTTCGCGAGATTGATGAAATGGTAAAAAGGAGTCATGCTAGTGTACAATATATAGTTAATAAGTACAAAAATACAGGATTAATTGAAAATATGCGTCGTTCCGGGAGACCGAGTAAGTTAACTGAAAGGGATGAAAGATTTATTACAAAGAAAATAAAAGGAAATCCATTTTAAAGTGCACCTAAAATCGTAGCAGAATTAGAAGCAAGAACTGGTAACAAAATTTATCCAAAAACGATATCAAACAAACTTAAAGAATCAGGGTATTTCGCACGAGTAGCGAGGAAAAAACCCTACGTCAATAAGGTGAATAGAGAAAAAAGACTTAATTTCGCAAAAATTTACATAAATAAATCGTTAGATTTTTGGAAGCAAGTTACTTTTTCAGACGAGAGCAAGTTTAATACTTGGGGTTCAGATGGACGAAAATTAGTGTACAGAAAAAAGGGAGAATCTTTAAGGCCCAAAAATATTAGACCTACAGTCAAACATAGTGGAAGTAGCCTTATGGTATGGGGCTGTATGGCCGCAAATGGCCTGGGAAACTTGCATCTCATTGATGGAATAGTAGACCAATATAAATATTTAGATATTTTAAAATCAAATTTGAAAGACAGCGCACGGAAATTAGGTCTTTCTGATAATTACTATTTTCAGCAAGATAATGCTCCCATCCACAAGACTCATTTAATTAGAGAATGGCTTTTATACAATACCCCTCACGTTCTGGAAACTCCTCCGCAATCACCGGACATAAATCCAATTGAGCATATATGGCAAGAATTGAAACATCGTTTGCAAAAATATAAAATTTCAAATAAAAATGATTTAATAAATGCTTTGCAAGAGGAATGGCAAAAAATGGAGAGAAATGTAACAGAGAATTTAATTGAATCTATGCCCAGGCGATTACAAGCGATTATTGATAATAACAGATATCCTACAAAATATTAATTACTATAAATATGACTGATTCACATGCAAACAAAATTTTATATGAATACTTTTTTCTCGCTGATTTTCTTACTTCATTCGGCATTTAAGATTTGTCTGTTGTATTTTTATTTAAGTTACAATAAAATTCATACTATCTGATAGCTGAGTTAATTCCCTAACTGCATGTGTGCCTTCCATAGTTAACTGGCCTTCTATAATCAAAGTTTTTATTGTTTAAACTGAACGTGTTGCGGTGTATGGACACTTTCTTCGGTAACTGTACATCTAAACTAATTTGATGCTTAGTAATTTATATAATTCAAAATTTCTTATTAAACATAGACGTATTTAATTCCTGTTTGAAATGATGTAATAGGTTTTTTGAATGAAAGGGAACGAAGTTCAAGAAATACAGAATTCTTAAGAAGTGGGAAATTCATTGGTTTCAGGCAAATTATTCTTCGCGTTAGCGTTGAATCGTTAGATTTAGTTCTCATTTTATATTGACCATAGTATTATGTGTACAAAATACGAATGTAATTGCGTAAAGGGATATAACATTGTAATTGTTAGTATTATTGTGATGTTTTCAACTGTAATACGCACGCTATGCAACCAAGGTGACAAAGCGAAACAGAATGTTCATAACATGCGTGATTCTAGGATGGTTCGACAGGATGATCTCGAGGTTTAGGCTTGATATAAAGGAAACAAACGACACAGGTATACCTTAACCTTGCAATCTCGCGCATTATTTCCTTGTTCTTTGCTTCCAACTGCGAAATAAGTTCACGTTGTGCTCTCGAGGCATCTAAGGATGCTAAATTTGCATCAGACGGCGCCCTACCCTGAAACACAAAATTATTTTTTTTTTTTTTTTACGTAAAAGTATAAATATTTTAACATTCTTTAAATTTCGCTTAAAACTTTTGCATACTTACTGCTTGGTCAGCTTGTGACATTCTGGATGCGGCACGAGGCTGTCAACGTAGTTACGAAATTAAAATTAGTAGCGCAAAGTCACGATACATCGCAGTATTTAATTTTATTACTCTAATTCGCTAACCACGGGAGTTTCAATTAACGCTTCGCACTCTCATTACCAAAACATTATGTCAGGTCGCACACGTTGGAAAATCGTAATTCATTAAAATATTCATCCTAACATAATAAAATTAAATACTTCGACAAATCTCACGTAAGAAGTTTTCTTTCTAAATATATTACTTTAACAACTTAAATAATTTTACTCTATTTATGGTTGCTTATGCGAATACGGTGCAACTACATAATTTGCATGGTACGTAACGAAAATATTAAACACGTACATGCAGACATATGTGTATAGGAAAGTAAAGAATGTGCGTCGAAATAATTACGTTATCATTGCAAAATAGAGAAAAACTGATATCTTACCATGGTCCTAGCTTCCTGAGCCAACCTTTGTGCGTATCGTGCTATTAATTTATGTTCATCATCCAGTCTTGAACTATCCATACTGTATAATACCCAAATAAAAAAAAAAAAAAAATAAATAAAATGTGACTTTATATGGATATTTCACAAAAATAAATGTGCAAATAAGATCGTTCAATCGTTTACCTCCTTAAGGTAGAACGGCTATCCATGGATCCAGAGTCGAACGGAGCCATAAAACCTGGATCTGGAAAACCGTTGTGAGACGGTAATGGCGACGGTGGGCTAGAATGCAACGGATTTAGTTGTATCGAAATGTTATAGATCGAAGATTAAAGAATGCGTATCGTGTATCATAGTCATGGAACTCACACTATGTGTGACAAATCTAACGTCTTCTCAGGTTGCTCTGGGAATCTTGGTAAACTATTTTTCCCCTTCTCAGGTACGCATCTGAAGCTTTTCCGCAAGGAATGCCCAATCTGCTTGCTTGGCGATTTCTGTTGCGAAATGGTAAAACAGAAATTTTCTATGAGAGACGTATCTCTTGGAAAACTTTGAAACTTCAACTCCAGAATACGTACAAAACTACTGTACTCCCTCGTTTCGTGATCGTTATTATGCGTCCCGGAAACTTTGCCGCGCCAAAAACAGTCTTGGCAAAGCTGATACGAGTGGCATTTCTGACATCTGTATCGGAAGCCGGTGAAGTTCTCTTTGTGGCACGCGTCGCACATGACGGGATGGGCCACTGAAAGATTTACCCACTGTACACTTTCACCGATACTCGGAATAATTAGAGGATCATCTACTCGAATTAAGTAATCGATACCTGGCGGGCTATTCATGCTAAATAAACTAAACACTCGGTAAAGATCCTATCAAAAAAAGACTTTAAATCAGAGTTAAAGGGGGGGGGGGGGCGATACAGTTCGCTGTTACCTTTTTGAATCGAATTATACGCCATTTTACATGGTTTGTAACTTTAGGAAAATATGTATATGAACGATGGACCATATTAGGCGATGTTATTTGGTTCCGACAATAAAGTAATAAATATCCACATATGTGAATTGATTGGTATTAACCCTTAGAGTACGGAGTGGGGGACTTTAGGTCCCCCAAGATTAGTTTTTCTTTAATAACTTCGTAAATAATTTCTTTCTCTCTTTTTCCATTTAGGTAGTCGAGTTTTATTTTAAATCCTGCATAAAAACTTATTAGTGGCATTCTATTATTAATTTATTTATAATTATAAGGTAAGTTTTTCGTTTGGAGGACCCAAGTTACTCTACTTCGTACTTTATGTTACAGATTCCCTTTTTTTCATAACAAAGTTCATAACAAAGGATGGAATAAAACGTGGTCGTTGCTTTCTATCTCCTAGAAATAAAGATAAAAAGTCTAAATTGAAATGTGCCACATGCTCTAATTTTGTTTGTCATGAACATAGAACTGAAGAAAAGAAAATCGTTTGTCTACAACATATTATGGATTCTAGTGACACTGAATAAAGAGTTTAGTGATAACGATGGAGATGGAGCTGATGCAATGAATTATTATATTTATTTTTTTGAATTTTTTATTGTTGAAAGAAGCAAAATTGAGTTCCTTAGTTTGTGTTCCTTATTTTAATTATTAATTATAATAATAAGTTTATTTTATGTCAAAACATGAAATGTTTGAAAGTGGATAGTATTTTATTTGTTTATCAAAAATAAATGCTATAAATTTAATTAAATAATCGTTTTTTAATTTACTAACAGTCTTTGTAATATAAATATACCAACTTATAAACAAAACAAAACAATTTCTGTTTGGAGGACTTTAGTGACTCCACTCCGTCCTTTATGTTATAAAATAGACTCCGTACTCTAAGGGTTAAGAGCAATAATAAACGCTATAGAAAAGAAAATATTTTAACGATACTTTGGACGTTTCAGCCTCCATGTTTGTTCTCTTCAGGAAATTATAAAACGATACTATAAATGAATAAAACAAAGAATGCGTATCATGGAAGTGGATAAGGTGGTATTAACAACAATTTATCTTTATTATCTTTGAACGTTTCAGCCTCCATGTTGGTTCTCTTCAGGAAATTATAAAACGATACTATAAATGAATAAAACAAAGAATGCGTATCATGAAAGTGGATAAGGTGGTATTAACAACAATTTATCTTTATTATCTTTGAACGTTTCAGCCTCCATGTTGGTTCTCTTCAGGAAATTATAAAACGATACTATAAATGAATAAAACAAAGAATGCGTATCATGAAAGTGGATAAGGTGGTATTAACAAGTAAAACAGTAAAAAACAAAAGTATAAACTATAAATTAAATAAGAATAGGAAAAGAGAAAGATATGTAGCTACGAACATGAACTAAAAAAGAATTTAACATTCTGGGCAAAATTTACAGATTGCAATAACAATTAATTTATACAGGGTGTTCGACCACCTCTGGGAAAAATTTTAATGGGAGATTCTAGACGTCAAAATAAAACGAAAATCTAGAATACCAATTTGTTGACGGAGGCATCGTTAAAAAGTTATTAACATTTAAAGTTCCGCCCGTAATGAATTTTTTTCTCGAAAATGCGGTTTCAGGGGTATGTCTATTCACCAAAAATGATTGTAATTGACCCTCGCAATCGAAAATAATTTTTCCAAAACGATTTGAAATTTTTTTTTCGTCGAAAAATTTAAGCACCTACTCCTTGGTCGATTTTTCTTAAAAATTCCTTTTTCATTTTTAGTCATTTTGTTTAACGCCCTACAGAAAAGTTTTCTAATACTTTTTTGTAGATACCCATGTGCTCTACTTCAGAAAAAAGTTTCATTTAAATATATTCACAATTGTAGGAGTTATGACTGTTTGAAAATTGGAATATTTTTATAGGGTTTTTCTCATTTTACAGGGTCAAAGAACAACTTTTTCAACAATGTTAGAATTTCTACATATTCTACTCCAAAATAAGCGTTGTTTGCTTTTTTAAACATTAAAATCGTCCAATCCGTTTAGAAGTTATGACGTTTTAAAGATTCGTATGAAATTTCGGGGGTGCATTTCTCACATTAGATTTTCGGTAAGGAATTTTTTTCTCGAAAGTGCGTAGGATTTCGAGGGTATGTGTAATGACCAAAAATGATTGTAATTGACGCCCGCAACCGAAAATAATTTTTTTAAAACGATTTGAAATTTTTTTTTTCCGTCGAAAAATTTCACACCACGAATTCTTTTCTAGAAAATGGGTAGGATTTCGGGGGTATGTCTCTGCACCAAAAATGATTGTAATTGACCTCTGCAACCGAAAATAATTTTGTCCAGAACGATTTGAAACTTTTGAATTTAATTGTTAATAACTTTTTAACGAAGCCTCCATCAACAAATTGGTATTCTCGATTTTCGTCTTATTTTGGCCTCTAGAATCCCCCATTATAATTTTTCCCAGGGGTGACCAAACACTCTGTATATGTGGATGTGTATTATTTAACGAATTAATCAAAGAGGGAAAAAGAATTCCATTCCGGTCTATTGATTTTGGCAATGGTTTCACTAATCTATTAAAATGTTCTGTGCAATATTATTATTCCTGGCGCTCGAATTGCCCTCCAGAATAAAACATTTGGTCCATTCTGCAGTCACGAGATCCTCCAATCATTTAAGACGTTTTATACATATAGAGAGAAAGAGAAAGATTTTTATTCTCGGTAATTTTAAATCGTGGGAAACTCACCGTTCTCAACAGCAGCCATTCTGTGGTACAATGGGAGCCAGATTAAACAGTGCGGTCCTGGATCAGACATAAGCGTGTCCAAAAAATCGTTAACCGTGACTCTCGAGTTCTGAAACACGGTACGACACCAACGATATTCATTTTCCCGGCTCACATTCAGTCCGAAGAAGTTCCGCGCGTTATCGAGTATGTACTTAAACAGAAGTTCAGTTCAGCGAACTTACTTGAGGAAATATTGAACTGGCGAGACCTTCGGTGTATCCGAAAGACGGTGACTCGTAAACCGCAGCTGTTAACGCCAGAACTTCTTTCAAATATTCGGCGAACCTCCAATGTATCATGTGCCCATTTCCGTCTGATATTTGCGAGTATATATCTGCTCGATAAACGGTACCAATTAACAGTTTTTAAATCCGATGCACGCTTTCCAATGGAAAAGAATGTGACTTACATCGAAATTTGTCCATCAATTTCCCAGCACATAACGTGGCTAAAGCCACTTTCACCGAGAACACCGATATTTTATTGTTCTCCCTGCGAAACATTCGTTTTCACATTTCAATCGATGATCGATAAGTATGATCGTGGCCAACAAGTCCTCGATCAACCTCAAACTTCAAAAACTTCTCCATGTCAATTTAACAGAGCACAGTTTGCTATATTTTTTTACTTCTTTGTCAAGTTTGGGCTAATTGAAGCTTTTCGAACGTTTATTTTTTAATTTCTTTTCCAAAGAAATTTTTGTGGTTTTTTTAAAACTTTCGATTGTTTGAATTGAGAATATGGACAATATAAAATAGTTTGATGTTTTTATTGATTATATCATCAATCGAGAAACGCGGTTAGTCGATGATTCGTAATATGAACAAACGGTGACTAACAGCAATGCTGATGCAACATAGAAATACTTTTACAAACAAACAAAACTTAAAATTGAAAACTTCTAATAATTTTAATTCGACAAACACTGGTCGTAAACCTCTTTATATCGAGTGAGATATTATAGTTTTTAATGTTCATTATTTATAATGAAATAAAATTAACTTATATCGTTTCATTCTTTGATTTACCTTCTATTTTATCATTTAGAAAAGTACTGTTAATTGATTCTCGATAATAAGTTGTATCTTTTTTTTTTAAAGAAAATCTATTTGTAACGTGAGTAAGAGCAGCTTAAATAGATCATCACGAAGAAGGCATTTCAGTATCAATGCGTCAAAACCAAGCCAGCAGCAATGCTGGTAGACGTCCGGATACCTTTTCTAAAATGATACAGCTGAAATCCGGAAGCCTCAAATAGTATTAATTGCAAGAACTCGAGACGTGCAAGCCTTAAAGAAAATGCCATTAGAGGCGAAAGAACGTTTGACCTTGTAATTCTTCTAGCACGCGTCTAATTGTAACTAACTCCAAATCGAGTTCTAATCGATTTTTATCAACTTCACTTCCGTATTTTGTTGTAATTAATATACGTTTTCAAATTACTCTTTCGAGTCAATTCATATTTCCATTAATCATGAACAATTTTTCGAAGAAATACAAATTTGTATCTTTGTGTAATCTCTACTATTTAAGCAATATAGATTTCTAAATTACTCTCAAGAATCAATTAATACATATATATTAATTATTATTAGGTATTATTTTGTATGTATTATTAGGTATTTTGTTATAATTAATGTACGTTTTCAAATTACTCTTTCGAGTCAATTCATATTTCCATTAATCGTTATATCATTAATCGTGAACAATTTTTCGAAGAAATACAAATTTGTATCTTTGTGTAATCTCTACTATTTAAGCAATATAGATTTCGAAATTACTCACAAGAATCAATTAATACGTATATATTAATTATTATTAGGTTTGATGAATTTGATGAATTGAGTCCATAATTAAAGAGCTTATAAACATTATTTGTTAGCAATTTATGTTGAATTTAATTAACGTAACGATATGAATATAAGAAAAACAGCATTTTAATGCAACGTATCCAATGCCCATTAATCTAGTGTTAAATAGCTTCAAAAATAACAAAGTTATGTATCACAGAGCTGAATTTTAGTTTACAACATAATATGAGCGTCAAAGAGAAATTTTTAATCGTTATAATGCCAGCAAGATTCAACTGGTTGGTTTTAGAGTATTATAATTGGTTTAGGAACTTATTAGCCACTTTAATGTACTTTTACCATCAAATGTTTGTGTATACCCTGTAGTATAGGCAGCAAGCAACCAATTCATCAACAGAGCTGTTGTTGCATCGACTTTGGCTTGTTGCGAAACGGGTACTCGTTTATTAAGGGCATGAAATAAGGAAGACAGTAAGGTTTCGAGCCTCGATACCCCCAGCGTGCTCGATGGCTCCAATGTGTTTAAACCGTTTTCTCGGAACGCCTCAATTACATTCCATATGTCGACGTTATGCACTACGCAGAAAACGTGGAATTCATTGATTATGGCAGATGAAAATGCTTCGAATGAATGGTTAACGCGAATTAATTATTGCGAGATACTGGCAGTTACTACTGCGAATGCTGTGGAAAACATAAAAATTAGTGCAAATAATTTGTAATTAAAAATTAACGTGTTTGGTGCTCGTGATAATCGTTTTTCGAAAAAAAAAGAAATATAATTATGAGTGTGTAAAGCTGTATATAAAAATATCTTGGAAAAGTGATTAGACAGATGCGTAGAAATGGAAGTAGAAGAGAATTGGCTGAACATGCCAAAAATAAAAAAAGCTAGAAGCACTGTAATTTATACGCTGTTAAAAAATAATAGAGTCTGTTGAAATTAGATAATCAGTATTTTTAAAGCTATTAATACTCCATAAATTGAATATTTAGTATATATTCTGATGTTTGATTAATTTTTAACAATTTGTATACAGTAAAAATGGACGATCGGTTCTTAAACGTGCCAATAACTTATACGTCGAAGGGTATTTAATCCGAACAGCTGAATAAGCATAAAAGTTAATTGTTAGCAAACACATAACCGTGTAACGCACCAGGAAGAATATATCGAATACTTGTTTGAAACATTTCTAAAGGCGGATGAGTCGGACAAATGTGCTGCAAACAATGGCTTCTGAATGCATCGTTGGCTATGCAAACCAGATTTAATTTGCACAATGTATATCGCTATGGCTGCTAACTACCGACACCTCAACTCCTTAACCGTGCGCTTTACAGTAGGCTTTATTGAAACAAGCAGAGCGAAAGACGCTCGAAGCATTTAAAATTGAAAGGAGGAAAACCCCACAGGAACCAACACAGTATTATCTGGACCTCGTCTATTACAATACTGATGACACCGATTTAGCGAAGATAATTCAGATTAAACGAAAAGTATTTCAGATCCGTAGAACACGCCATATCTGACACTGAACCCATGGGATAAGACGCAAACAATTTCGGACTCGTGGGACTCGATATGGACAATTCAATTATGGAATTTAATACATACAACCTTGGACTCGTGGAATACGATACACGCGACATCGGACTCGGGGGATTCGATACGAACAAATTTGAACTTGCCGGAGCCGACATGGACAACTTTGATCTTATACGATTCGACACGGACAATTCTGAAGTTGTAGAAACCGATCTAGGCTATCGCAGACTCTCAAAATCTGGTAAGGACGACATGGACCTATGGGATTTGATACAGAAAAGGTTAGAAAGGTTTAGAAAATACATAATTGTTTGGAGCCGTTATACAAAAATTCTAGTCAAAAGTGTTACGAAAAACCTAAAAGTCGAGCTACACATCAGTTGAATATCGTGTTTGCATTAGCTCTCGTATAGGTATGTGGGGTCCTATTGATGAGAGATGGAAAAGGAAAGGAGAGGAGAGCAGCGTTTTAATCCCAAGTCTGTTAGTGAACTTGTCAGTAAAGCATCCTAGCAGACCTTGCCTTAAATGCTGGAATATTGGGTCGAGGAGCGTATACAGGATATTCGGCCACCCCTGGGAAACATTTTAATGGGGGATTCTAGCGGCCAAAATAAGACGAAAATCAAGAATACCAATTTATTGATGAAGACTTCGTTAAACAGTTATTAACGTTTAAAGTTCCGACCGTCCTGAATTTTTTTCTCGAAAATGCGCAAGATTTCGGGGGTATGTCTGTTGACCAAAAATGCTTGCAATTGATCCCTGCAACCAAAAATAATTTTTCCAAGACGATCCGAATGTCTTTTTTTTCACCCAAAACTTTCAGCACTTACTCCAATTTTTTTCTCGGAAGTGGGTAGGATTTCGGAAATATGTGTATTCACCAAAAATAATAGTAATTGACCCCCGGAACCAAAAATAATTTTTTTTAAACGATTTGAAATTTTTTTTTTTCGTGGAAAAATTTTAGCACCTACCCCCTGTCGAATTTCTTAAAAATGCCTGTTTCATTTTTAGTAATTCTGTTTGACGCCCTACAGAAAAGTTGTCTAATACTTTTTTGCAGGTACCCATGAGCTCTACTTCAGAAAAAAGTTTCATTGAAATATATTCACTATTGTAGGAATTATGGCTGTTTGAAAATTGGACCATTTTTATTAGGTTTTTCTCATTTAACGGGGTCAAGGACTAACTTTTCGAATATTTTTGCGATTTGTACATATTCTCTACCAAAATACGCGTAGTTTGCTTTTTTAAACATTAAAATCGTCCAATCCGTTCAGAAATTATGACGTTTTAAAGATTCGCATGAAAAGTCGGGCAGACATTTCTGGCCAGAAATTATATTTTCGGTAAGGAATTTTTTTCTCGAAACTAAGTAGGATTTCGGGGGTATGTCTATTAACCAAAAATGCTTGCAATTGACCCCTGCAACTAAAAATAATTTTTCAAAGACGATTCGAAAGTCTTTTTTTTGCACCCAAAACTTTCAGCACTTACTCGAATTTTTTTCTCGAAACTGGGTTGGATTTCGGAAATATGTGTATTCACCAAAAATGATTGTAATTGACCCCCGCATCCGAAAATAATTTTTCCAGAACGATTTGAAATTTTTGAATTTAATTGTTAATAACTTTTTAACGAAACCTCCATCAACAAATTGATATTCTTGATTTTCGTCTTATCTTGGCCTCTAGAATCCTCTATTAAAATTTTTCCCAGGGGTGGCCGAACACCCTGTATACAAAAGGAAGGTCAGTCGAGCGCTTGCGAGAGGAACGGTCCCTCTGGTGGCAAGTACAGGAGGCGATGGACCCCACAAGAACTATGGGAGGCTCTGAAACGATTCTGAATCTATTTTCAACACTGATTGGAAATTTTTGTATTAACTTATATTTAAGAAGGTTATACCGAGGAACATTGAAACATTGAAAGGATTCATGACTTTTATTAGACTGCCAAAAGGGGATTAGAAATTTCCAAGTCTTCAAATTTAATTTCCTTAACCTCTTTTGGTGTATCTTGGCATTATCATGGATTTAGGTATCTGCCTATCAAGTGCCTCAGGAATGAGGTCGACTAAATCGATTTCCACAAGTTTGAAGATGTCTGTGTCGAAGTCTCCAAGTCCCAGAGTCGTTTGTATCGAGTCTCATGGATCCAAGATTGACTGCGTCTCTATTAGATACGGCAACTTTGATACGAAATAAAGCTTGTTCTTATCAATATTTTCTATACCAAGCGATCCTTTCATGGTCTGTTGATAACATCAGTCCATTTTAGCATTGCATTTTGTCACCGACACCTTAGCTTCCTTACGCGTCACCCAAAGTTCAGCGGCAAAGTGAAAAAAGAGTACCCAAAGTTCAGGTAGACGACTGCTACCTTTGATTAGACACGCATTGAAAGAGTAGTAATAGATACCTTGAAAGAAAAGAGTCGGTCGTTTTGTACCCATTCTATTAGTCAATATTAGTTCCATTAGTAATTTAACAAAACAAGCTGATTCAAGATTATAGACATGTAGTGTATAATGCTTCAAAGTTTCAGGAATATTTCTCTATGTAACAGATAAGAGATTGAACTATAAGTACACTGCTCCAAATAATAAGTTCACCTACTCAAACGAATTCATCGCTCAGGATGCTAATCGATACTTTAAGTTTTAACATATTATATCAGTTAGATATTTGGTACAAATACGAAGATCGATTGATAATTAAGGTCTCCACTCCTATTAAATATGTTTGAGATTACAGGAATTAATGAAAGTGATCTCAAAATAAAGTAAAATTATATTTCAGACGTATAGATGTACTATTGGAAGATGATATGTTGGCACACCCATAAGCTAAACGACGCAAAGGGCAAAGAGAATCATTCGTACGTTCCACCTAATCCTCTCCACTGTACTTAGGTTCTTGGCTTGTTAGGGACTTAGTTCATGATCGACTTATTCAATAATAACCAAGAACCCAAAAAGTGAAGGGGATTCGTGGGGGCAATACATCTCGTTTCCTAATAGTATTTATTTTCCTACATAATCACCATTTAATGCAACACATTTTTCTAAACGTGCTATCATGAAAAAACATTCAAACCTGCTCTTGATCTAATTGCGCACAGCAACTCGAACTTCAATATTCGATAGAGAATATTGACTTTTCGATACCTCCTCTAACTTTTGGAACAACCAGAAGTCTAATAACGCCCAATTGGAATTGAACACTGTTACGTAACAGGAAACTAAAATTTGAACGTTTAGAATAAACACTCGAGGTTATCAAATATAGTTTAAAATTTGTTTATATTCCCATTACTGGCGTTGTTGGAGACCTCAGCTATCAATCAACACTCGTATTAATATCAAAAATATTTTTGTATTTCTTTTGTTTTTATTTTTTCTCTCTATTATTAAAAGTTTTGTACGGAATTCAATTTCGATCAGTTAATTAACAAACATTTCATTCCTGATACGCAGATTGAGAAAGGTAGCTCCCAAATTGTTTTAAGCAGTGTATTTTCTTATCTTATAGTAGAATCTTCTTTTATTATGTACTCACAGTGAACCTTCTTCTGGATGAATCTCAACTTGCAAGCGGTGCGGTATGATGCAAATCGAATACTATCAAAATTTTGCTGTCGCATCTCTTGCAAAAGCTGCAGCCGACTCGCCTCCCCGGAGCTGCTGTTTCCTGACCCTCCTGCTCCATCCTCCGCCATTTTATCTACATGAAAAAACTGTGATTAGTACTAAACTTACCACGACCGGTAAAATGACCGTTTTTAAAATTTCGTTTAGAATTTCTAACATACAGTGTTATTGTAGCACCATTTAACTTCACAACTTCTTTTATAGTATACGTACAATGAATTTTTCAATATTCACTTCTATTCTTATTGTTTGTTTTGTGAAAAAAATATGTAGTCTGTCTTGTCTATCACGATCGGTTGAACAATTTATATTTTTTTGTAAAAAGCCAGGTACAATTTTGGTATCAAATTCTGGTTAGCTTTCGATGTAAATAGGAAATATACAGGGTGTTCGACCACCCCTGCGAAAAATTTTAATAGGAGATTCTAGAAGTCAAAATAAGACGAAAATCAAGAATATCAATTTGTTGACGGAGGCTTCGTTAAGAAGTTATTAAGAATTAAATTCAAAAATTTCTGCCCGTACTGAATTTTTTTCTCGAAAATGCACAGGATTTCGGGGGTATGTCTATTGACCAAAAATGATTGTAATTTACCCTCGCAACCGAAAATAATTTTTTTACAACGATTTGAAAATTTGTTATTTCGCCGAAAAATTTCAGCACCTACCTACTATCGATTTTTCTTAAAAATTCGTTTTTTCATTTTTAATAAATTTGGTTAGCGCTGTATACAAAAGTTGTTTAACACTTTTTTGTAGGTATTCATGAACTCTACTTCCCCCCAAAACTTCAATGAAATGTATTCAGTATTATAGGAGTTATGCCTGTTTGAAAATTGGACCATTTTTATTGGGTTTTTCTCATTTTGCGGGGTCAAAGAATAACTTTTCGAATATTCTTGGAATTTCTACATATTCTTCACTAAAATACGCTTTATTTGCCTTTTGAAACATTAAAATCCTCTAATCCGTTCAGAAGTTATGATATTTTAAACATTTACATGAAAATTCGGAGAACCATTTCAAGCCTCAGATTATATTTTCGGTAAGGAATTTTTTTCTCGGAAGTGGGTAGGATTTCGGGGGTATGTCTATTGGCCAAAATTGATTAAAATTAACCCCTTCAACCAAAAATAATTTTTTTCAAACGATTTGAAATTTTTTAATTTTGCCAAAAAATCTCACACCTTCCCGAATTTTTTTCTAGAAAGTGGATAGGAATTCGGGGGTATATCTGTTCACCAAAAATGATTGTAATTGACCCCCGCAACTAAAAATAATTTTTTCAGATTGATTTGAAACTTTTTAATTTAATTTTTTAATAACTTTTTAAAGAAGCCTCAATCGAGAAATTGATATTTTTGATTTTCGTCTTATTTTGGCCTCTAGAATCTCCCATTATAATTTTTCCCAAGGGTGGCCGAACACCCTGTAAAATAAAGGTGACAGGAGAAAATCTTCAATTTCTACTGTCTTGGAACAGTCTAACAACGCATATTAAAAATAGTTAAATTTTACACAAATGCAGTTCCAAAAGTTCTAGTGTTTTCTTCATAATTTATCCACTGTTAGAAGTGGCAAGGCTTCCCCTTTAAAATAGTATTCGTTTTATGTCAATTAGACTTACCGTTTTGGAAATATCATCGTGCAAGGGAAAATTGAATTTTTTAATTTCCACTCTTGGTCTTACAAAAGTCTATTAACGTGTAGTAAAAGTACTAAAATTTTAGATGCGTGCAATTCTGAAGTTAGTAGTGTTTTCTCTATAATTGAGCCACTGTTAGAAGCGGTAAAGCTTCCTTTTTGAAATAGTTTTTGGTTTATATCGACCGGAATTTCCGTTTTGAAGATATCGTAATTTATGTGAAGGGGTAATTTTTCAAATTCAATTATCTCTGTCTCCGTCTAACACATTGGACTTCTCTCTCGCACGTGAGTCGCGACAGTCGTGACCGAGTGACGTAGTATTTCCAAGAATTTACTACGAGCACGCGAGGTCAATGACCTTGCGGCGTAAACAATGAAAAGTAAACAAAGCTTTGAACCCTTATATCTCCGAAACTAACCATGGGATCGACTTGAAACAAAAATCGTTACATCTTTGGAACTAATTACGCTATCAACTTGAAACAAATTTCATTTTCAAGGACTCTTCATCCTCTATCCATCGAATATATCAACTATTATTATTTATGTCTTTTAGGCTTATTTTGAAATCTGTTTTGACTGTATGCGTCCAAAGACGTTACAGCAATTCCTATTAATTATATAGTGTGCGATAAAACTGGATTATAAATTGTTTATTTAATTGAAAATGAATTTAAATTTGTATACAGGATGTTTGCGTAATTACTAGCCAGCATTTTTTTGTAAATAACTGTTTTCTCTGGAATTAACTACGGTAGCGACTTGAAACAAATTTCGTTTTCAAGAGCATTTTATCTTCTATTCGATGAAAATTAATTTCGACGTAGTTTGTAAATTTTCTGTTCAAAGTTAAAGTACTAAGTATGCATATTTAGAGTAAAAAAATCGAACATTTTTGTAGTTTTTTAAAATCCATGCTTTAAGAAAAAATATGTGACAAAAGAGAAAGATACCTTACGAATAAACTTAAAAACACAACTTTCTATACGTATAATGCAAAAATTAAAAGTACGTTGTCTCGTAAAAGAGACGAAAAGTTAAGAATTTTAAGCATTATTGACATTTTACCGGTCATGGTAGAAATGTGTATATATGAAGTGTCGGTAGGTTTAGTTTTAATGCAGTTTCCTGTAGGTAAGTATAAAAATCATCTAATCGTAGAGATATGTTGAAATGATTCATTGTTTACGTATGTAGTTACGCACGACGAACATGACGAACTCGTTTCATTAGTTCCTCCAGATCAATGTGCTTACTTTATGCGCATTCCTCGTAAGCGAGAAGCAAGTTGCACATGGAACGAAGGCCGTTTGCTGATTAGTCATCAACGCTCATTAACTTAATTAGTAATTACAAAAACTTGCTCTTTAAAACTCGCACGATTTAAAATAACAATTCGATTAACAAATGATCGAAAAAGAAAAGTTCCTCAGGCGGTTAAAAAGAAGTTAGAAAGCTGGTTGTAATTAGCAAATCGGAGGGGAAAATTTATACAAATGAACAGCATTTTTGCACTGCACAGTAAATTTTGTTTAAAACAGATTCACGGTTGAAACACAGGAAGTTGAGACAGTGTTGCATGAAAATTAGAATAAATTGCAGGATTTTCAAAGTACTCGCAGGTTTCAAGTGCGTAACACAACCCCTGGTAAAAAGTTTTGTTGTTTTTGTTGAGTTACTTTGAAATATTGAAGTTTTTTAAATATAAAATGCTATCATATATATGTATACAAAACGTATGGAAGTATTAAATGGATTCAATATGCAGTAAATGCAAAAGAAATAATTTAAACTTTTCTATATTTTCAATCCAAGGATGATTTTGCTTTGTTAATATTTTCTGATCGAAAACAAAGAAGCGTTCAAATTATTTACTGCATATTATAATATGCTTAAATCCATTTAATATCCCCATAAGCTTTGTATACATAAAAGTCTTCGTACACGAAAAAAAATAATTCTATTCAATTTGTACTATCCCAATTTATAAATTAAGATCTTTATTTTATTATAGTTTTGAAAAATGTTATTGAAATATCAATAAAATTATATTCAACGAATTTTGCTTTCGTGTACGAAAGTGAACTACTGTATACGATAGCATTTTACATTTCTGAAACTACAATGTTTTTCCTATTTTTAATAACTGAAATCGATATAGTTCGACGTTTAGGTTCTTCATAACAGTTATTCAGAATAGTTCTTCCTAATAATTTCGACCAGAACTTTTATACAAATAACGATATGAAATAATTAGTTTTGGAACCTTTTCAAGTCCTGTTATTAGGATGTCTTTCTTGCAGGGCTGATTCATTGTAAAAATTTGGTATAGTGTACAGCCTAGAACGCTTCCTTATGGGACACAAACTAATTTTGGATATATTTTTGAAAATATCTGTCCCTTAAGTAAAACTTGAGTAGGCTGTATTAATTGTATGGAAAATATTTCTTTTTAATTCGACGATTAGGTTCTTCATAACAGTTATTCAGAATAGTTCTTCCTAATAATTTCGACCAGAACTTTTATACAAATAACGATATGAAATAATTAGTTTTGGAACCTTTTCAAGTCCTGTTATTAGGATGTCTTTCTTGCAGGGCTGATTCATTGTAAAAATTTGGTATAGTGTGCAGCCTAGAACGCTTCCTTATGGGACACAAACTAATTTTGGATATATTTTTGAAAATATCTGTCCCTTAAGTAAAACTTGTGTAGGCTGTATTAATTGTATGGAAAATATTTCTTTTTAACTCTATTTAATTATGTATGAAAAATGAGAAGAAAAGGTATTGCGCGAGAAAGATAAAACGCAAAGGTGTAATAAAGTAGTGGTTGAGCTAGAAATATGTTTCCTCAGAAAATGAATTCCCATATCTCCTCGGAGAATATTCGCTTACGTTATGTAAATCGGAAAAAGTTTCTCGCGCAGTTTAAGCGAGAAACGGTATTGCGTATAAGTGTCTTATGTCATATAATTTAATTTACGGATATTAATGGCGGAAACTAAGCCAACAGGAAATCTAAAATACAGTGTTCCACGGTTACAAAGCAAAACACAATTTTCAAATCGGTAACTATCGCTGAATAACATAACAAAATTTCATTTCGTTGTTACTGCCTAAATAATACATTTTATAAGTTCTGAATATGTTTCTTGTATTTTTGTATTATTAACGAAGTAATACCAAAGAACTGCAGATATTTAATTTTTGGCATTGCATTTTGCATTTTGCTACCATGTCGCGAACCACATATGTATAATCATTTTATGATGGTGAATAATATCTGAAAGAAAATTTTTCCGTCAAAACAGTACCACCAACCAATCCGTTAAAAAAGACATATTCATATAAAGGGTGTTTGGCTACCTGTGCGAAAAATTTTAATGAGAAATTCTAGAGGCCAAAATAAGACGAAAATCAAGAATACCAATTTGTTGATGAAGGCTTTGTTAAAAAGTTATTAACGTTTAAAGTTCTGCCTGAACTGAATTTTTTTCTCAAAAATGCGCAGGATTTCGGGGGTATGTCTATTCACTAAAAATGATTGTAACTGACCCTCGCAACCGAAAATAATTTTTTCAGAACGATTTGAAATTTCTTTTTTTCGTCGAAAATTTGGGCACCTATCCCCTGTCGACTTTTCTTAAAAATTCGTTTTTCATTTTTAATAAATTTGTTTGACGCGCTACGGAAATGTTGTCTAATACTTTTTTGTAGGTATCCATGAGTTCTACTACCAAACTAAATTTCAATAAAATCCATTAACTATTATAGGAGTTTTGGCTGTTTGAAAATTGGACCATTTGTATGGGGTTTTTCTCACTTTACGGGGTTAAGGAAAAACTTCTCGAATATTTTTGGAATGTCTACATATTCTCTACTAAAATACGCGTTGATTGCTTTTTTAAACATTAAAATTCTTCAATCCGTTCAGGCGTTATGACATTTTAACGATTCACATGAAATTTCAGGGAAGCATTTCTGACCTCACATTAGATTTTCGGTAAAGAATTTTTTTCTCGAAAGTGTGTAGGATTTCGGGCGTATGTTTATTCACCAAAAATGCTTGTAATTGACCCCTGTAACCAAAAATAATTTATTTTAGAACGATTTGAAATTTTTTAATTTTGCCGAATTTCAGCACCTACTCGAATTTTTTTCTCGAAAGTGCGTAGGATTTCGGGGGTATGTATATTCACCAAAAATGATTGTAATTGACCCCCGCAACCGAAAATAATTTTTCCAAAACGATTTGAAATTTTTGAATTTAATTGTTAATAATTTTTTAACTAAGCCTCCATTAACAAATTGGTATTCTTGATTTTCGTCTTATTTTAGCCTCTAAAACCCCCCATTAAAATTTTTCCCAGAGGTGGCCGAACACCCTGTATTGGCATAATTATAAATTATACCTACATACAGTAAAGAGTACAATTGAACACACATAGAACATTTTTAATCAAATAATATTTTATATAATAATAATAAGAATTAAAAAACCTTCATTTTAAATCTGTGTTAACTGAAAATCATAATACAAGGGTCACAAGAATATCATACTTACGTTATACATGGCATGATATACATATATTTATTATATTTTGTGAAAGTATATTGTAATTTTAGTTTGACACATCTATTTTTGCGTTTCATTCAAAATACTTTGTACAGTGTCAATCCCTCCACATTTTGTTTTAACTTTAATGAATCTATCATTGAAAGATCTATCGAAAGTTGTAAAAAAAATAAAGACTAATAGATATTCATTGTATTTGGTAACTTACGATCGATTAAGCCAATTTTTCCATATATAAAATATGTACAATATAAATTATTACGGTATATAAGATTTTAATTATAATAATATATCTGTAAGTAACATGATTTCACTCGAAACTTTTGAATTGTATTACAACAGATATCTAACGGCGGGTATGGTTATAGCAGTCAGTGAAATTCAATATCGAATCAGACGATGTATTTAAATCACGAGCTTCGTTTATAATTATTAATTCAGTGAAAAGCTCTGCTTCAAATATTCGAGTATTCGACTCAGTTTGTTTATTTCGAATACTCGGACAAGAGATCCTCCGGATCTTTATAACTATCGCGGTGATCGTAATCCATGGCCCGCAACTGTGATCCACGAAAAAATCGTATCCTAAATTAGCGGTGAAATGGACGGTGAAACTTAACCGTAGACAATTAACAGCCTACGCGAACCAATACAGTCGTTCGGTCAGTTACCTAAATGTCAGAGCAATCAGCAACAGCTACAATTCTTGCTTCCTTCGTAATTGCGCCTCCAGTCAACATTCTTAAGGCTCTGAGACCATTCGAAGCATCCGCAGAATGCGCAGACATTATTCGCCACGTAGCACTCTATTGTACCGTTGATTAGTTCCAGTTCGTTTCGGTGATCGAAGCATCGCGCGATTAATTCAAAGTTATTAAGATCAAGAATCGTATTCGCGACAACGAGCTACGACAGACACCTTTGACTCTAGAACGATGACTTCCGTTATTTGGTACGAAAGGGGTTGAGAAAGGTGCTTGGAAAGGCTAAAAGTAGTCTGAAATAGACCCTGTTTTTAGGTCAAAGCATTGCTCTTTCTTTTTGCACTGCTTTGTTTGAACTTTGTAGAGAAGATTGACGTCAGTTGTACCATTAAAGAAAGAAAGTCGTAAATTTTTGACGTTCCAAGGGTACGATTTATGTATAGCTATCGTGTAAAATAATGCATGCTTTTCGGTATTTATCTATGAAGAGATCCTGTGATTCCAAAGGTTCAGTTCTAAGTACACTTTCTCTCACATTCTTCTTCTGGAGCTTGTGCCTATTCGTAGTAGGAAGATTGCGAAAACAAAGAGCAATTTCACTTTCTGCTTACTACTTCCCTACATATTTTTACGTGTGCTTTACTTCTACGCATATACAAGTTTATATTTGCTTGAAACAATTTACGAATCACCTACTAAGGTATTCAGGTCTTCTTTGGCCTACTTTGCATCTTTATGTCTATGTAAATAAATATTTTTTTGACAATTCATTCGTCTAAAAAATGTATCCGTAGTATAAACAAATTTTTCAGGACTGTGCGTAGTGTTTCTCTAATCTGTATAATAGCTGTATAGTGGGGTAGTTTTCTCAAAAATATGGTTAAAACTGTTTTAATATTCGTTCGATCTTTAAAATGCCATAACTTTACTATCATTCATCTAAATTTAATAAACCAAAAGCTTTTTAAAATTGTAACCTTCTACTTTTCGATAATTTAAACTATTTTTACTAAAGCAACTATTCAGAATTTGAAATCTGCCCTTAAACAAGTGCATGTCGAATTGTAAAATTTGTTCATATTAGGCACTACAAATTGTTAACAATATTTTTACGATATTTGCTATTTTTTAAAATTATAATATGATAGATATATACATACAGGGTGTTCAACCACCCCTGGGAAAAATTTTAATGTGGTATTCTAGAGGCCAAAATAAAACGAAAATCAAGAATACCAATTTGTTGATGGAGGCTTCGTTAAAAAGTTATTAACAATTAAATTAAAAAATTTCAAATCGTTCTGGAAAAATTATTTTCAGTTGCGGGAGTCAATTACAGTCATTTTTGGTGAATAGACATACACCTTTATTAAAAAATTTCAAATCGTTTTGGAAAAATTATTTTCGGTTGCGGGGGTCAATTACAATCATTTTTGATAAATACACATATCCCCGAAATTCTACCCTCCTTCGAGAAAAAAATTCGGGTAGGTGGTGAAATTTCTCGGCGAAAAAAAAAATTTTTCAAATCGTTGTAAAAAAATTATTTCCGATTGCAAGGGTCGATTATAATCATTTTTGATGAATAGATATACCCGGGAAATCCTACCCAGTTTGAAGAAAAAAATTCGAGAAGGTGTGAAATTTTTCAACAAAATTAAAAAATTTTAAATCGTTCTAAAAAAATTATTTTTGATTGCAGGGATCAATTATAATAATTTTTGGTGAATAGACATACCCTCGAAATCCTAACCATTTTCGAGAAAAAAATTCCTTACCGAAAATATAATTTCAGGCCTGCCATGCTTCCCGTAAATTTCATGCGAATCTTTAAAACACCATAACTTCTGAACGGATTGGACGATTTTAATGTTCAAAAAGCCAAACGCCGCGTATTTTAGTGTAAAATATGTAACAATTATAAAAATATTGGAAAGGTTGTTCCTTGGTCCTGTAATGTTAGAAAAATCTCATAAAAATGGTCCAATTTTCAAACAGCCATAACTCCTATAATAGTGAATATATTTCAATGAAACTTTTTTCTGAAGTAGAGCCCAGAGGTACCTACAAAAAAGTATTAAACAACTTTTCTGTAGGACGTCAAGCAAAATTATTAAAAATCAAAAGCGAATTTTTAAGGAAAGTCGACAAGGGGATAGGTGCCTAAATTTTTTGGGGAAATTGAAAAGTTTCAAATCGTTTTGGAAAAATTATTTTCGGTTGCGGGGGTCAATTACAATCATTTTTGGTGAATAGACATACCCCCGAAATCCTGCACATTTTCGAGAAAAAAATTTAGTACAGGTGAAACTTTAAACGTTAATAACTTTTTAACGAAGCCTCAATCAACAAATTAGTATTCTTGATTTTCGTCTTATTTTGGCCTCCTGAATCTCCCATTAAAATTTTTCCCAGGGGAATAATTACGTATAAATACGTATAATACGTAGTCAATTGAAAACAAGTATAAGTAAAACGAAATTTAGTGTAGAAGTAAACAAAAAATACGCGTCAGAATAAAAATATTTCAACTTTGTTACATTTGTTTTATAAATTTAGTAAGTAATTAATTAAATTAATTATTAAATTATTTTAAAAAAGTAATACAAAAAGAATTGAAGATTAAAATAGAAATTCATAAAAAAATAGAAAAATATTATGGTAAAATAACTTGAAAATGCAGAATGAAATTGTTTCTTATAATGGTTCGTTTTCAAGATAATACTATTTGAAAATTTGTCGTATTCATGTATGTTCATTATTCACTCTTTCTATTTAGTCATTTTTCAAACACGATTTCCTTAAAAACAAATCGTAAGAGGGGCACCCAAAGTCATTTTTTAACGTTTTGGCATTTTTCGATGAAAACAAAATCGTTTCTTTCGTTGCTTTATTATTCTATATTAACCCCTCGACGTACGTACGTAAATTCAAGTAACTTTTTAAATGTATAGGTAGTATTTAATTTTTAAAAAGACCAGATTTTTGTATGAATACCTCGCGAATGTGGAAGTGTGTTAATTTTAATAAATTAGACTTCGTGAATGAAGCCTCGTCTTTATGAAACTTGGCATAGAAACCTTAAAACGAGTACTCGTGGGTAATTTTGCAGAGCAGGACTCTTAATAGAATCTAAAATGTATAATTTATTAAAACATATTTATCTTTAGTCTCGTTATGCACCGTACAACAACCCATTTGAGCGAAGAATAATCGTCGCTGTTCCACGTGCAACGCAACTCGTAAAATCGTGTCATCGCGATGGCCCGTTTTCTGTTATTGCAAAACTCAGTTCCCGTGTATTGTTCGTGATTGCTCGAAGGCATTACAGTATAGTTTACCAATCGTTACGATATAACTAAGCTTATAAAACTTGGCTCACACGAGAGATAAATTTCATACGAAACAACCGATGAAAGAACAAACCAGAAAGCGCTTGAAATTCCCGCACCATAGTTCTGCAGTAGATTTTAAATATAACAAGCAATAACGAACTACCGTTTACAAAGAGATCTTTTATACTAAAGCGGAGAATTTGATGTCAACCGTTTTATCTATCGTTTGTTCAGCGATGACGCAAATCGAAGGCTAACGTTACTCGAGAGACCGCTAAGAACATTTTTGGATTGTTTCAGCTAAGCTTTTTTTCTTTGTTCCTTTCGTACCAACTATTAGGTCGAGTCATAAGTAACTTCCGTTTTCTTATCAGACATTTATTTTGCTCTCATTAAATAACAAAATTATATTAATTTACTATGTATTCACCACTATTATCTATAACCTTCTCCCATCTTCCTGGCAGTTTATCAATTCCTTCCTTGTAAAATGTGGTTGGTTTGGACTAGAAGAAGTTTTCGACAGCCTGGCTGACTTGCTCTTCAGAATTGAAAGTTTTTCCACTCAAAAAGTTTTGTAAGGAACAGAAAAGGTGGTAGTCTGTCGGGGCAAGATCCAGGGAGTAAGGTGGATGTGGTAAAACAGACCATTCAAGCTCAAGAATTTTTTAATGTAAAAGTCGTGTAAAAGAATGACATTTTTGCGATTGACGAGTGCAGGACGCTTTTCATGGAGTTTCTCTTGCACTCTTTGCAACTGCTGAACGTATCTATCCGCAGTAATCGTTAAATTTGACTTGAACAACTGGTGGTGAATTATTCCTTGACAATCCCACCATACACACAATAAAATCTTTTTGCCGTGGATGTTTGCTTTCGGATCTGGTAGGGGTGGTTGATCCTTATCAAGCCACTGTCTTTTGCGGACTATATTGTCATAGGTAACCCATTTTTCATCGCCTGTTACAATCCTGTTTAAAAAAGGCTCAATTTTTACTCGTGAGAGCAGACTTGTGGCGATTGACATGCGATCTTCTTTATTCCGTTCACTGAGATTGTGAGGTACCCATACTCCTAACTTGCTGACTTTCCCTAATTTTTCCAGGTGGCGGTTAACAGTTGATTATGATGTATTCAACCTTCCTGCTATACCTCTTGTCGATTGACGTGGATTTTGCTCCAATATTGCCTTTAAAAGGTTGTCGTCAAAGTCGGAAGGTCGTCTTTTAAGGTCGTATCTCCAGAACGGAATTTTATAAACCAATTTATAACTGACCGATCAGTTATTAGTTCTTCATCATATACACTGCATATTTTTTCAGCTATCGCCTTAGCACTATTGCCTTGTTTAAATTCCCAAAGCATTACATGACGATTATGTACTTTTTGACTCTCCATTTCAAAGGTTAAAAGAAACAGTATAACGTAACGTGTATCACACAAAACAGTTGGCAAAAGACTAACTGAAGCCTCGCCTATAATAGTGGAAACAAAAACTTGTCATGGTAACTCATAGCAGGTAGATACGAACAATAGATTCTACTTAGCTGCATCGGAAGTTACTTATGACTCGACCTAATACTATCGATCATTTGAAGAATGATCTACAATGTGCAATTAATACAGAGCTATTTAACCCTTGAATGGTTTGGAATGCAATGGACGAATGCAGTCCCTTTGACCCGTAATAAAATTTTCTCATTCACTATACGATCCAATACAAAGAGACACACGCTTCGAAAATACAGATAAACTTTAGAAAAACTCGACAAATTTTTTTTCCCGCAATATTTTTCGTTAGAAACTATTCAAATTATGCCATGAAAGGTTTTCGTGTCGTTAAAAACAAAGATTTTAAGTAGCTTCAGTTTAGACACCTTGTGTACCTCTAAATTCTGCAATCCTTTTTTCATCATGCTGTATGTAACTTTAAATGAGTTACAAAATATCCGTGTTAGCAATACATAATGTTTCTAAGAACAAAGGAATTACTCAAGTATTAATTGTTTCGAAAAAGTAGTTGTTTTAAATTGTCATTTTATTTATAGTTGCATTTTAATCGCGGTATGTTCACGATTCAACTATTACACGCTCGACAATAGATTTACTTTAGCGGTCCAATAACCACATACATGCTGTGATGGTCCAATCGCAGTGTGGTCGATCGCGGTTCAATCAAAATAGGAAACATTGTGTTTCGGAGGCAATATAATAGTAACCCAGTCAATCGTCCCATATATTCTTACAGGGTAAATACGTTATTTAAATGTATTATTTACTTGTATATAAAATAACATGTACTGTGATTGATAGTTTAAGCACGAGTACAAAATTTATGGAAAAGAAGCGCTTATCACTAGAATTGAAAGATAAAAACTGTCATTACCATATTCAAAGGACTTAAAAAATGATAAAATAATTTACAACATCGAGATTTTTTAGATATTCAAGTGCAAATATTGTTTTAGTTAATTTACTTTTTTTTATGTTTTAAAAAAGAACACCATCACAGATTCTTGGACTTTCTTATTCCTTCGTCCATTACTTTCTCGAGACTATACTTTTTCTTTGTTATGAGTTTCTTTTTTCAACCTTTATTAAATATAGTACAGTTTTACTTTGTATAATGCTAAATATTTCAACGTGAAAATCGAAGACGTTTAATGGTTGAATGACAGTGCGTAAATACGTGCCACTAATTGCATAACGTAATTATCTTGCAAGAAAATATGACGCTGAGGTGCTAAGTTTTAATTAACGCATCATTAACCTTAATATCTTTACTAGTTTAAATAGTAGTAGTTATGAAAATTGCATGGCTTCGAAGGAGTGGCAAGAAGGTAACAATACCTTCCTCGGAATATTTAAACAGACAAATCGATCCATAATTTCCTCTATCGTGTGAATGGGGCCATTTATCGATATTGCACTCCACGCAATAATAAATCCACCGCTTCCTTTTATCGTTGGCTTAACACAATTTCACCGATACTATGCTCCAACAGGACGTCTAATATACAGGGTGTTCGGCCAACCCTAGGAAAAATTTTAATGGGAAATTCTAGAGGCCAAAATAAGACGAAAAACAAGAATATCAATTTCTTGACTGAGGCTTCGTTAAAAAGTTATTAACAATTAAATTAAAAAATTTCAAATCGTTCTGGAAAAATTATTTGTAGTTGTGGGGGGCAATTACAATCATTTTTGGTCAATACATATACCCTCGAAATCCTACGCACTTTCGAGAAAAAAATTCTTTACCGAAAATATAATTTCTGGCCAGAAATGCTTCTTCGAAATTTCATGCAAATGTTTAAAATATCATAACTTCTGAACGGATTGGAGGATTTTAATGTTTCAAAAGGCAAATAACGCGTATTTTAGTGAAGAATATGTAGAAATTCCATGAATATTCGAAAAGTAGTTCCTTAACACCGTGAAGTCAGAAAAACCTCATAAAAATGGCCCAATCTTCAAAGGTCCATAACTTCTATAATAGTGAACATATCTCAATGAAATTTACTATGGAAGTAGAGCTCATGAGTACCTACAAAAAAGTACTAAACAACTTTTTCGTACAGCGTCAAACAAATTTATTAAAAATGAAAAACGAATTTTTAAGAAAAATCAACAAGGGGGTGCCTAAATTTTTCGGTGAAAAAAAAAATGTCAAATCGTTCTAAAAAAATTATTTTCGATTGTGGGAGTCAATAACAATAATTTTTGGTGAATAGACATATCCACAAAATCCTACCTACTTTTTAGAAAAAAATTCGAAAAGGTGTGAAATTTTGTGACGGAAAAAAAAAATTTCAAATCATTTTGGAAAAATTATTTTCGGTTGTAGGGGTTAATTACAATCATTTTTGGTGAATAGACATATCCCCAAAATCCTGTGCATTTTCGAGAAAAAAATTCAGAATGGGCGAAACTTTAAACGTTAATAACTTTTTAGCGAAGCCTCCATCAATAAATTGATATTCTTGATTTTCGTCGTCTTTTGGCCTCTAGAATCTTGCGTTAAAATTTATCCCAGGAGTGGCCGAACACCCTGTATGTTTTTCCGTCGAAGAAATTAAAATATGACTTGTACTTAAGTAAATGGCCGCCATTGTATCATAGCATTCGCGATATAACGAGGTCATTTCAGGTATTAAAATAGATACGTATCGACTGTCGGAACAAGCTAAGTGACATAAACATTTGCAAGTAAAAACTTGAGCCATAGTTAGGAATCCAAAAAGAAATCTTTCATACAGTGTTAATGTATAATCTAATTACTATGTACATATAGGGCTAAATTAAATTTAATAAGCACGTGCTTAGGGAATCATAGGAGTCTCTTCCACTGTTGTCTGCTGAATCCAAATCATGCAGCCAAAACTCACAAAAATAATAAAATATTACTATAATACTATTGATATTATATCAGTACTGAAGAACTTATTTTGATGTAACTATCGAATGCTATAATTCGTAGTTTACATTGTTTAGGCAAATTCGAAATAGTTTATATTGTTTTCATAACGACTGGGTACAGTTGGCTAAACTTTAGTAAATCTTCACAGTTAATTCATTAAGTTCCAAATTATCCGTATAGAGTTCAGTATGCTCGACTGTCTTATTGCTTTACTGCAAGCTCAATTAGATGGTGGAAAGTTCTTGAAGTTTCTATTGGAAATAGAAGTATGTTAAAATACCTCTCTAGTACCACATAAGAAGTACATTCTACGACATCGTCAGCATTTCTGAAGTCTTTCTTCAAGATTTAGGAAGCTTTTGGAAGTCTAGCCAAAAACAAATCTCAAACGAGAGACATTAGAAGAGAAACAATATAACATTGCAAATAACACGCAAGAACTAGAAATTGGTTTTATATAAAGTCTTTAGGATGACATTTTGCAAAATTTTTAAAGGAATAAGTCAAATTCGCTAAATGAGAATATACGTACAAATGATTCTGCTCTTCAAAAGATTTCACGAAATAACAAAAATAACATTATCAGATGTTAATTATTACACAGCGGAACTTTATGCAAATTCATATTTTTATTAATAGAATTAATGAAATGGGAGCTCTGTAGAGAGTTATCTCAAACCCTAAATATAATAATTCGTATCTTACTTTAAGAATTTCCTGTATTTTTGCATATTGAGAGCACTCTGTAGTTTTTTGACAATTTAAATTTCCCACAAATGCATAAATATCCACAGTCTATTAATTATAATGTAGCTTAAACTCGTAAACGTCATCGTCTAACTGATATTTTAAAAAAATCTCCTTGGAATTAGTTATAATATATTACTAATTGCTTAAAGTGTAAAAGATTTGGGCAATAGAAGGATGTTTTACAGTGTCAGTTGGCACTAATCCGGTCTTGTGTAGACACTTACGATATTCAGGGTGTTCAGTCACCCCTGGGAAAAATTTTAATGGGAGATTCTAGAGGCCAAAATAAGACGAAAATCAAGAATACCAATTTGTTGATGGTGGCTTCGTTAAGAAGTTATTAACGTTTAAAGTTCCGCCAATACAGAATTTTTTTCTCGAAAGTGGGTAAGATTTCGGGAGTATGTCTATTCACCGGAAATGATTATAATTGACCCCCGCAACCGAAAATAATTTTTCTAGAATCATTTGAAACTTTTCAATTTCGCCGAAAAATTTAGGCACCTTATCCCCTGTCGATTTTTCTTAAAAATTCGTTTTTGATTTTTAATAATTTCGCTTGACGTCCTACAGAAAAGTTGTTTAATACTTTTTTGTAGGTACTTATGGGCTCCACTTCAGAAAAAAGTTTCAGTGAAATATATTCACTATTGTAGGAGTTATGGCTGTTTGAAAATTGGACCATTTTTATGGGGTTTTTCTAACATTACGGGGTCAAGGAACAACTTTTCGAATATTTTTATAATTGCTACATATTCTACACTAAAATACGCGGCGTTTGGCTTTTTGAACATTAAAATCGTCCAATCCGTTCAGAAGTTATGGTGTTTTAAAGATTCGCATGAAATTTACGGGAAGCATTTTTGGCCTGAAATTATATTTTCGGTAAGGAATTTTTTTCTCGAAAATGGTTAGGATTTTGAGGATATGTCTATTGACCAAAAATTATTATAATTGGTCCCTGCAATCAAAAATAATTTTTTTAGAACGATTTAAAATTTTTTAATTTTGTTGAAAAATTTCACACCTTCTCGAATTTTTTTTTCCAAACTGGGTAAGATTTCCCGGGTATATCTATTCATCAAAAATGATTGTAATTGACCCCCGCAACCGAAAATAATTTTTTCAGAACGATTTTAAATTTTCGAATTTAATTATTAATAACTTTTTAACGAAGCCTCCATCAAGAAATTGGTATTCTTGATTTTTGTCTTATTTTCGCCTCCAGAATCTCTCATTAAAATTTTTCCCAGGGGTGGCCGAACGTCCTGTATACATATGGAATCGATGTTTTAATGTCTAAAGAAATTTACGATCTCGTTATGTCGTGAAAGCTACAATAAGTCTCCCAAATTGTACAATCGACTGTACCTACGGTAAATTTGGGGGCGTTGAGAATTCGCAGTGTTTTCTCAAGCGATTCGTGCGCGGATCGCGAATGCTCGAGGACGCTCTTAAGTTCGACGATGCTTTAAGTCCGCGGACAAAAGGCCGCGGTTCCTCGACCAGCAACGAAAATAGCTCTTTGATGATTCCTCGAAACGGTGTATATCGTTTCAAGAAGCGGTACTCGATCTGATTGGCTCTTCGCGACTATTACTTAAAACGAATGAACCGCAAATATCACAAGGCGGATTAGCTTGCTAGCTTTTTCGAAAGGATTTGTTTACAGATTCGTTTCAAAGACGGTTCCCATCGTCCGCCATTTTACGCCTTAAGGGACCATTCTACCTTGTAGGCAAGAAAAAAAGATGTTTGTGATTTTTTTTTGCAGGCTATTAAAGAGCGATTAATTCCGGGTTTTGTGGATATATTTATTATATATTTAACTATATTTACGAATATTTGCAACGCATAATATCTATTGATTACGCAGTTTTTCTTAATCAACAAACAGCAGTTTTTACGTACAGCGCTCGACTGCGTAGGTTATATTTTGCGAATAAGTTATCCGAAATCCAAATACCAAAAATGTTCTTCACATAAATAAGTTTGTTTATAGCATGAACTAAGATTAAAAAAAAAAAAAAACGAAAAATGGCGCAATGGTAGTTATTTTACGAGAAAATATTGAATATTTTCATATATTGGGTTGCTTTTTTGTTAATAAAAGAAAAAGTATTGCATATATCGTAGTTATTTTAGTTCATGCTATAGAGAGACCAGTTCTAAAGATACTGCATAAATTTGATGTTGATATCTTGAATAGTTTTCATGTTATTGCCTAAGCAGTGAAGAAAAACAGCTTTAAAGTTTTACGTCCAGTTGTTATACCTTCGTTATAACTTCGTTAGTATTCCGAATTTCAATTTAATATTTGGTAGGTATATTTTCGAGACTACATACTAAAAGAAAACGCAAAAAAAAATTCGATTTTTTTAATCCCACAAAGTAGAGAAGCCCCTTAACCATCAGAATATAGTTTGGGATTTCACGCGATGGACAAATACATGGTCATTTTGACTCATAATAAACTTTTCATTTTACGCTGGTTTTGAGAAGGAATTGTACATCAAATTTTATATATATTTTCAACTGTATCACTACAATACATTGTCCCCAAGTTGAGTCCCCAGTGGTTCAAATAGGATTAGAGAGATTCTATTACTTAAAATAAGACAAATCTAGCTGATAACTGACGTTACCAATTTTATCATAGATGGATATTTACTTGTTTTCGCGTAGAAAACAATGTGCGAAGTGCATTATTCTTTAAGTAGTTATCCACCGTAATTGATGAAAAATTGTACACTTAACGCGAAATTTTTGAAATCGACTTTTAGCCGTCTTTTCAAAGCAAATACAACTGTGTTTGGATAACTTCGAGTCATTTTCGATCGGATAAGTGAACAGTAGTCATCCCTACTACTGAGAGGGGAAGCTCAACGTCGAATGGCCGTGTAGTGTAAGTTTGACTGTGTAACCTGATCTGGACTCGAATATCTGTGAGGCAATACATACATAGTACGAGGGTGGTCCCAGAAGTACCAGACCTAACAAAAAAAAACACAAGATTTGGAAACAAATATCTTTATTTTTCAACATAATCTCCTTTTAGCTGGGTACACTTTTCCCAGCGGTGTTTAATAGCTTCGATACCCTGTTTATAGTGAGAACCATCAAATTCCTCAAAATAGCCATTAACCACAGACTTCACCTCTTCATTATTGGAAAATCTTTTACCACCGAACCATTTTTTCAAGTTTGGAAAGAGAAAATAATCCGAGTGGACTAATTCTGGCGAATAGGGTGCGTGAGGGAGCAATACGAACTTTAACTCCTGGATTTTGGGCATCGCAATAACGGATGTGTGAACTGGTGCATTGCCTTGGTGAAACAACACTTTCTTTTTCGCCAAATGCGGCCATTTTTCATTGATTTTGTCACTCAAACGCTGCAATAAATTCGCATAATACTCGCCGTTGATTGTTTTTCCTTTTTCAAGATAATCAATGAAAATTATTCCACGTGCATCCCAAAAAACTGACGCCATGACCTTGCCAGCAGATGGAACTGTCTTCGCCTTCTTTGGAGCTGGTTCTCCCCTTACAGTCCATTGTTTCGACTGTTCCTTCGACTCAGGTGTGAAGTGATGGACCCAGGTTTCATCCATGATTATGAATCGACGCAAAAATTCGGCTTTATCCCTGTGAAACATCGCCAAACACTCGATTGAAATATCATCACGACGCTGTTTTTGTTCCATTGTGAGCAAGCGCGGCGTCCATCTTGCGCACAGCTTTCTCATATCCAAATTTTTAGTCAATATGCGTTGTACAGCACTTTTTGAAATGCCTACCATGTCTGCAAGCTCGCGCACTTTCAGTCGACGATCGTCCAATACCGTTTTGTGGATTTTCTTCACGATTTTCGGTGTGGTCACTTCATTTGGTCGAACACTGCGGTGTTCGACTTGGCAGCTCGTATGGCCTCGTTTAAATTCTGCCACCCAATATTTTAGTGTTGTAAATGAAGGAGCAGACTCCCCTAGAGTAGAATTTAGCTCAGTTTTGATATTGGTTGGACTGAGACCTTTCAAATGAAAATATTGTATCACATAACGATGACCAATTTTTTCCATGTTTACAAATTCACTAAAAGCGTTCATTATTAATGGCTGTCAAACAAATACTAAACAATGTAACGTCTTCAAACTTGAAACTTAAGCTTTGTATGATTGGTACTTCCGACCATAGTCATTTTTTTTAAACAATAACCGCCATCTCAGGTTGGGTACTTCTGGGACCACCTTTATACATAATACAAAGATGAAACTTTTTTTATTTTTGTTTTTTTTTTAATGAAACTGTTACCAATGTGTTTGTGAAAGTTTTCCGATTAAAATAAGACCAAACATGATATAATTTGTTTCTAACCTATTTCTAATAGAGTACAAAATCGTGTTAAATACGATTAAATACGCACTCATTAAATAAGCAAATACGATCCAAGTTCTATCGTGTTTGGTCTTATTTAAATCAGAAAAACCTTAGAAATATATTAGTAAAGGTTCCATTAACAAAAAATAAAAAATAAATAAAATTCACAATGTGTTATTCTTCATTCGCTGTTCTTTTCTACTTTTCTCGGATTGTGCCTTTCTAGGAACTGAAAATTAACCGTGCATTTTCCCGTACGTTCCGTGTTTCTCGCAGTTATTCAAGCATTGATGTACCGCACAAATATTCGATCACGGATACGTAGTTGACAATACGCTTCCCCGACGAGTTTCCTCTGAGATTACATAAATTTACACAGCCTCGCATAGACAACTACACACAGTTACACGGTTTCCAACCGGGGCTGCCGGGTTCGCCCGAGAAGCACAAATGAAATGAAGTGCAAGAAAGAATCGTATTATAACAGCTCGTGCGATTCCGATTGAAGGAGGCCTTTTAGATGAATCACTGTATTGTTGCGTGATTGTGGAAATGTGAAACTTAACAAGCAATACGCGTCGTATTACCTGCGAACTAGCAATTAGAAATAATTGTACACTTGTGGCAGTAGGACAACTAATTTGCATAAATATTCGATCGATGGACAGTAGAGGCAAAAGAATTGTATTCTGAGAGTGTCTAGCTGGTGTAACTGGACAAAAGCCAAAGCAGGACATAAACTAACTATAGATTCTCGCCCCGCAAAAGCTATTTCATCCCATATACGAAAATTTAAGTACCTTCCCGAGCGTTGCTTAGGTGAATTAGCATCCAAACAATGAAAATGCAAGAGGCTTATTTTGAAAAATAAAAATTCATTGAAATCGTCGCATATATTCCCGTCTGCATTTTTAACGAAGGCTTTAGAAGCCTATTGCGATTCATGGACGCAACGAGTATAATTGTTGACTCCAATGCTACTAATATTGTTCGACAAAACATGCATATACACATTTCTATTATAGAAATCCGAGCGTATCTACGAAACAGGCTAGAATTGTTAAATGACAGAAGAATTTCACCAACAGTTACCTTTCTATTGCTATGAACGAAGAATATTGCAGGTTCGGAATAGTTAAGTAAAGGTACAATACAAGCTTTTCGACTGTATCAGCTGTATTACAGTTATTTATACAGGCTGTTCGGCTACCCCTGGGAAAAATTTTAATGGGAGATTCCAGAGGCTAAAATAAAACGAAAATCAAGAATACTAATTTGTTGATTGAGGTTTCGTTAAAAAGTTATTAACGTTTAAAGTTTCACCCGTACTGAATTTTTTTCTCGAAAATGTGCAGGATTTCGGGGGTGTGTCTATTCACCAAAAATGATTGTAATTGACCCCCGCAACACAAATAATTTTTTCAAAACGATTTGAAATTTTTTTTCCGTCGAAAAATTTAGGCACCTTTTCGAATTTTTTTCTCGAAAGTGGGTAGGAATTCGAGGGTATGTCTAATGATCAAAAATGATTATAATTGACCCCCACAACCGAAAATAATTTTTCCAGAACGATTTGAAATTTTTTAATTTAATTGTTAATAACTTTTTAACGAAGCCTCCATCAATAAATTGGCATTCTTGATTTTCGACTTATTTTGGCCTCTAGAATCCCCTATTAAAATTTTTCCCAGGGGTGACCGAACACCCTGTATAATGTAACTGAATGGAAAATAATTTTGCCTTTGATTTAAAAAAATATTTGAAACATCCTGAGAGCTTGTACACTTTTTCAATGATTGTTATAAAGATTTATTTGAAAATCAGTGAATACATTGTTGGATGACCAGATATTCACACCGAATTGCTAAATCTTTCCATTGTACAGTCGGAATCTCCACACATCTTCAAAAGATGTTACTCGGTGTAGTGCGCTTTCTAGTTCAAAGGTTGACTTCTCGTAAAGTCCGACTTCTATCGTACCTAGTGATTAAGGATTAGGGGAATCCTCTTTTCACTAAACATCTAGTAAAATCCAAGTGTGTACATTTAAGAGAGATTCAGTCTGAATTCTGCAAGAGTTCATTTTATTTTATGGATGTTTCGTTTTCGATTTTGAATTGAAGTAAAAAGGATCAGTTTTCTAAAAAAAAAGATGTTTTTCTAGTTACTAACTGTAGCTCACATTTTACTTGTGTAGAAATTTCTTAAAAAACATTTTGTGAACTTTGGAACCTATACTTTACTATATCTTGTATCTAATATTAATTATTATGATCTCTTGAATATGGATTATGTCTACACGTATTTTTTATTTTATAATGAATATTTAATGTAATTATATGTGGAAGTGGACATATTAAAATTCCTAATAATCCTGTAGGGGATTCCATATCACAATAAAAAAGAAAAACAAAAAAACTGTAACTCACATATATTTTGAAATCTTTTGATTAGATCAGAATATTTATATTTATGACATTACAAAGAGAAAGATTAACCAAAAACAAAGCTGATAAAATAATCATTGTTTGAAATAATAAGAAGCAATTGAAACCATATTTGCTTTTTGATATCAGTAATAGTTGAGAATATTCTTTATTACTATTTAAAACAAAAGTAGTGGTTTCGATTATTTTTAGAAGTTGCATGTTTTAAAAATAATATCTTAACAACTGGATTGGACATTTTGTTTTTATGTAATTATCAATAATAAAGATTTCATCATAAACAAGATTTAAGATAAAACATCACCAGGAAAATAAATTCAAATCTGTAACTGGAGTATCTGGTATCAAGGTAGCAGAAGTAAAATCAATTTCTAAATTGGTCTACACCGATAGTGAATAAATAATCAGTGATTCTTAGTCATTTATTCAAAGGTATTGACTTTAAAAATAGTAAATGTCGTAGGTCATATTCTACTGGAATTGTCGACCAAAATATAATTAAAGGATACATAATCCTACGTACTTTCTAATAATTTCTTGGAAATACTAAAGAAGAAAAAGTATAGATGCTTCAGAAAAAATAATTGACTTTTTAGAAAATCGGTTCAGAATTAAACATCCCTAATTCACATCATGTTCTTTTCCATTATTAGTCTGAGATTCCAACAATACGTATTCTTGGATCTAAACAAAATTAATCGTTGAAAGTTAATTTTACTTAAAGTTAAACTTACTAGAAAGAAAATTTCAAAGCAAATCAGTTTCTTTGACCGTTCAGGTATATGTAACACCTTACAAGGTATCTGAAAGATCGAAAGAAACATCAAGATGTTTCTAACAATACAGAATACCTAACAAAATTACTTCATATATGTATTAAAAATATATTAAAGCATATGTATGCAAATTTAAAAAAAAGAAGAAATGTTAATGTACATTTTGATGTACAGACTGATTTAGCTTTAATAATCTTATAAATAAAATTGAAATTTTTAGAAAATAACAGCTTTTCTGAAAAGATATTAAAATAAAAATATCTGTACATTAACGAATAGAAGATAATGCTATAACTTTAACAAACACATTTAATCAAACGTAATAAATATAGTAAAGTATAGTTAATAGTATTAATATAAATTCTAATAGTTATTAGAATTTATATTAATACTATTAAAATTCTTAACTACTTAAATTCTAATAATTATTAGAATTTCGAATGCATTTTGACAGAAGTCTAAATTTTATTATTTCCAGTGCAAGATCTATCATTGAATTTTTGTGCTAGTCTTTCTGTAAATTTTTTGTTATTACTGTCGTTAATTTTACAAGCCCACATAGTATTAATATTATTGTTAATTAATAAAAATCAAAATGTCACGACTTTGAAATAGTTTGCATGGATTCCAAATGGACCCGTTAGTCCTCTCGGCGAAGGTTAATATTTTAGCAAAGTACAGGCAGCCCTCCTACAACACGGCATCCTATAACACGGTTTCGATATAACACGATTCATAAATTTTGAAAACCTTTGTACAACACTATACTCCTACAGCACTGAATAACATGATTTTTACTTAACATATTTAAAAACTAAATTACCTTAAAATAATGACGTGAAGGAATAATGAACTATAGTAGCTTTACATGAAAAAATATAAACAAATTATAATTCATTAAATTAAGGTTGCGTTAAATTAAAATAATATTTTTTATAAAAATTAAATTGCTTATGTAGAATTTTAAAAAAATATTTGTTTTTAATAAGTTTTCGGAACGTAACTCCCCTTTTTATACTGGCTCTGGGTCTCATATAATACGGTTTCACACAACACGACATATTCTAGGAATTTATTTACCGTGTTATAGGAGGATTACCTGTATTTTAAAAATGTTGTATTCGAAGAAAATGGATGGAAGAAAGATCTTTAAAAACCTTTAATGTGATATTACCCTTTAAACAGTTCAATGTATCCCGCATGACCTGTGAAGACTAAGCTACGAGAAGGTTAAATCTTGTTACGCAAATGGTGCGAATAGAAGGTTCCGCCGCGAAGGGTGAATCGCCATCGACAGTTCACATTGTTCGCCACTTCGAGCTTTAATTACGCAGCGGAATGAACTTCACAACAGCTTTCCGGGTCGAATGTTCCGCGCCATAGATTTCCAGCAGCAATTGTGTTTTTCGAGATTCGAGAATTCTCGAATTGCTCTTTACATCTCGAAATTCGGGAATTCTGTTTGAAAATTCTCGAGATTTTCAACTATCACGAACATTATTTAACATGTTTTTTTATTCACGCTAAACGGTGTTACAAAATAATTTTAAAAAATCTAATTTCTTCGATAGAGATTAAACGATCGGATTAAGGATTTCGTAAGAATTCTAAGAATTAAATTTGCAACGAATCTCAACGTTTTCCTTGTGGAAATTTTGGGGATGCAAATGAGCAAAACTCATTTATTTAGCACGAGGCTTTGTTACAGACAAAAGACACACAGTTTCGAAAAAAAAGGTAAGTCAGATTAACTCTAGGTGGCGCAGAAACAAATGGCGCTTTATTTCCAACATTCCTAAATGTAGACACATACAGTATTTTCTAAAATTCTCGAAATTGAGAAAATTGTTGTATCGAGAAATGCGAATGGGAATTTATTGAAAAATCTTGATAATTCTCTAGCACGATCACTACCTTCCAGCAACCGGGAATTTTTTCGTGCGTTTTCGTAACGTGTGCATCGATTCTCCGTTCCGCTCGATTGGTTACGGGATCAAGCTACAGTAACGTATCGGTAATAATACCTCCGGAGTGTTCTAAAAACCGAAGGACATCGATTATTCTGTGCAGGAATTAAACGTTGGGAGCGGTAGCGCGCGGAAAATATTTCAGTCGTCGAACGTGTTTGTAGATGCATGAGTACGCTTCTATCGTGCAATACAACCATGAAACGTTTTCGCATGACTAAAGATTGTTTGATGTTTCTTTGAATCGTACACTTCTTCTGCAAACAATTTTCAAAATACGTGGAGAAGAATGGTCGAATCTCCATTATCTGTATTAATAGAGACCCAAGACTGAAATAAAAGAAATTTCGAACAGAACACCTACTTTTTTTTAAAAATTGGTTTTTAAGATTAGTCGAGGAGGATCAGTTTTTTGGCCTCTGAAAGAGAACGTTTACAATACAGAAATATGTACCAGAGACGAATTAATTTCTTTGAACTAAATTTTCTATAAAAGAGATTAGATAGAATCGTAATGAATTGAAATCAACGATAGACACTTTTAAATGGAAACATAGGTATTTACAACGTTTACGTCCAACTGATATTTTTTGTTATAACTTCTTAATAAAGCATTTATGAACTTTTTGTCACATGACATTTTAGTCTTATTCGTATTTGTAGAACATACTTATGCCGAAGTATGAATGGAAAAATGAGGAACGCCCTGTATCTGCCGTGACCTCGCGACAGATTCAATGCCCCCAGTGTACATCTACGACCTGCAACATGGTAACAAAGTGCAAATTGGCCCTAAGGCAAAACTAAGTTTGACATGCCTACCTTACACCGTTCTACTTACTAATATTAGCTGTGAACACATACATTGTCAGTCACATGCTAAACTGTGACACTCTGAATTAATCTTAACCGTAATGGTAGGATGTTTCAAAAAAAGAAGAGATATTCTATAAGGACATGCTATTTTCAAATAATAGTACGTTCACTAGGAAAAAATCCTCCAATCCGTTCAGAAATCATGACATTTTAAACATTTGCATGAAATTTCGAGGAAGCATTTTTGGCCAGAAATTATGTTTTAGGCAAAGAATTTTTTTCTTTAAAATGCGTAGGATTTCAGGTGTATGCGTATTGATCAAAAATGATTATAATGAATCCCTGCAACGAAAAATAATTTTTTTAGAACGATTTGAAACTTTTAATTTCACCGAAAATTTTCAGCACCTACTCGAATTTTTTTCTCGAAAGTGGGTAAGATTTCAGGGATATGTCTATTCACCAAAAATTATTGTAATTGATCCCCGCAACCGAAAATAATTTTTCCAAAACGATTTGAAATTTTCTAATTTTGTCGAAAAATTTCACGCTTTCTCGAATTTTTTTCTCGAAAGTGGGTGGGATTTCAAGGGTATGTCTAATGACCAAAAATGATTGTAATTGAACCCCGCAATCGAAAATAATTTTTTTCGAACGATTTGACATTTTTTTTTCGCCGAAAAATTTAAGCACCTACCCCGTGTCGATTTTTCTTAAAAATTAGTTTTTGATTTTTAGTAATTTTGTTTGACGCCTTATAGAAAACTTGTTTAATACTTTTTTATAGATACCCATGTGCTCTACTTCAGAAAAAAGTTTTATTGAAATATATTCACTATTATAGGAGTTATGGCTGTTTGAAAATTGAACCATTTGTATGTGGTTTTTCTCACTTTACGCGGTCAAGGAACAACTTTTCCGACATTTTCATAAGCTCTGCATATTCTCCATTAAAATATGCGTTGTTTGCTTTTTGAAACATTAAAATCGTCCAATCCGTTCAGGAGTTATGACATTTTGAAGATTCGCATGAAATTTCAGGGAAGCATTTCAGGGAAGCATTTCTGACCTCACATTAGATTTGCGGTAAAGAATTTTTTTCTCGAAAGTGCGTAGGATTTCAGGGGTATGTGTATTGACCAAAAATGATTGTAATTGACCCCCGCAACCGAAAATAATTTTTCCAGAACGATTTGAAATTTTTTAATTTTTTCCAAAAATTTCAGCACCTATCCCCTGTCGATTTTTCTTAAAAATTCGTTTTTCATTTTTAATAAATTGGTTTGGTACAGTACAGAAAAGTTGTTTAATACTTTTTTGTAGGTATCCATGAACTCTACTTCCCCCAAAAATTTCAATGAAATATATTCACTATTGTAGGAGTATTGGCTGTTTGAACATTGGACCATTTTTATATGGTTGTTCTCATTTTACGGGGTCAAAGAACAACTTTTTCATTATTATTAGAATTTCTACATATTCTACATCAAAATACGCGTTGTTTGCTTTTTTAAACATTAAAATCGTCCAATCCGTTCAGGAGTTATGGTGTTTTAAAGATACGCATGAAATTTCGGGGAACGATTTCTGGCCTAAAATTAGATTTTCGGTAAGGAATTTTTTTCTCGAAAATGTGTAGGATTTCGGGGGTATGTGTAATGACAAAAAATGATTGTAATCGACTCTTGCAACCGAAAATAATTTTTTTCAGAACGATTTGAAAAGTTTTTTTTTGCCAAAATATTTCAGCACCTATCCGAATTTTTTTCTCGAAAGTGGGTAGGATTTCAGGGATATGTCTATTCACCAAAAATGCTTATAATTGACCGCTGCAACCAAAAATAATTTTTCCAGAACTATTTGAAATTTTTAAATTTAATTTGTTAATAACTTTTTAGTGAAGTCTCAGTCGAGAAATTGATATTCTTGATTTTCGTCTTATTGTGGTCTCTAGAATCTCCCATTTAAATTTTTCCCAAAGGTGGCCGTACAGCTAGTATAATTCAATATGATTCAATTCGTATTCATAACGGATTAATAGATTCAGTGTCTTTTGAATATTAAATGCATTAAAGCGGGAAATTGCTTGGCGAATGGGATGAGACGGGACATAACGTTAAATCGACTAGGAACTGAAGGAGCAAATCCTCCCGGGATAACTTACGTAATCTCATTGAGGTTCGTTTTGTAAAGGTTTGTATGGAAGTTACTTTATGTTATCTACAAAGCTTTTTCGCTGATCTGGTTAATATCAACGGCACAAAACAAATCGCTGTCTGGAATGCACGATAAATGTACGAGCGACTGTAATAAACGGAGGAAAAACTATGTAGGTTTCTGCACAGGCTGATCGATAGTTTACGATACTCACGGTGGAGTGTAAGTACACATTTGCGTGCGCCGCTGGCGAATTTTATTTTACGAAAGATCTTATCTCGATCCTTTCGCGAAGTAATCAGCAAACTAGCGTAGAAAATGTTTTTCAAGGAAGATTCCCACTAATTTCAATATTAAAGAAACTTACTACATTTACTTTCATTTTTCTAAATTATCTCACCTATATGATTTGTTCACGATATAGTCTGAATAATAATATTTAAATGAGAAATACAAAAACTTTACTCTTAATTACCATGTACAGAATTATTTTATTCTGCATACATTTCATGCTATTTGTTCGAAAAGAAGTTAATACGATACTGACCTTTTAAAATTATTAGTTAATATAAATTTTTATAGTGTGCATTGTGGAAATTAATTTGTCTCGTTAAAAATGTCCGACGAAACGCGAAAAATGTACGTGTAACTGCCAATTAAGAGTTGCTAATGCGTGTATTTATGCAAATGCATGTTTTTATAGAAAGTGGATAGGAAAGTAGAATTTAAGTTGAAATTTGTTTCGTCATTAGGAGGACTTAAAAATGGATTTTTCATTTTGCATATTTTACATACTGTATATATTTTGCATGTTTTATTGAAATTACATATGCACGAATATATTACATGTTTCGTGAATACGTGGTATATCTATTTCCAATAAGTGTCGATAACCGCATGCAATTTGCACGATGAGTATGTGGAATAATAAAATGATATGTATATCAAAACCATTATTGGCCTTGTAATTTAAAACGTTCGTATTAAGTGTAGAATTAATATTAACAGAAAAATATCAGTGACTACTTTAAATCTAGAAAAATTACTAATTTTGTATAATATGAATTATAACTTATCGTAACATTAAATTTTTTAATGTATCTAAATTGTTAGTCGCAAAAATAATATTAATTGTAATATTGAGTTCATGTTACGTTGTAAAATGATAGTAAAATGTATAAAATATCTTCTACAGTTTAACCAAATATGGCAATATTTTATTCATTGATCTAAAATTACTTCAATCGTTATCAAAGATTACCATGTTGTTTTTCTTTTGTTGGAAAGAAAGGAGGGTCTAGTTTCTTACATTTTTGAGTCTTTTATAAAATGATTAACATTATTTTACTACGACCTAATCTTTTATAAATTAACAACCATGCCATTAGTTTCAAATTACATACATAGTTTATCATACAGTACCTATACATTACTTAGAGACCCTAAATATCTACACGAAACGTTAAGTTTCCAAACTATGTTAAGTATTTGACATAGTAAACAAAATACTATGTAATTATATTTTTCTAAACATTATTATTGGTAAATACACAACAGATCAAAAAAAAGTTATTTATGAAAATATTACAATAATTTGAACTATATCCTATATGGCAAATGTATACAGAGTGTTCCGCCATCTTTGGGAAAAATTTCAATGAGGGATTCTAGAGGTCAAAATAGGACGAAAATCAAGAATACCAATTTGTTGATGGAAGATTCATTAAAAAGTTATTAACATTTCAAGTTCTGCCTGGACTGAATTTTTTTTCTCGAAAGTACATAGGATTTCGGGGGTATGTCTATTCACCAAAAATGATTGTAATTGACCACCACAGCTAACAATATTTTTTTCAGAACGATTCGAAATATTTTAATTTCATCGAAAAATTTCACACCTTCTCGAATTTTTTTCTAGAAAGTGGGTAGGATTTCAGGGGTATGTTTAATCACCAAAAATGATTGTAATTGCCCCCCACAATCGAAAATAATTTTTTTACAACGATTTGAAAATTTTTTATATCGCCGAAAAATTTTAGCACCTACCTCCTGTCGATTTTCTTAAAAATTCGTATTTTCATTTTTAATAAATTTGGTTAGCGCTGTATGCAAAAGTTGTTTAATACTTTTTTGTAGGTATTCATGAGCTCTACTTCTGCCCAAAATTTCAATGAAATATATTCAGTATTATAGGAGTTATGGCTGCTTGAAAATTGGACCATTTTTATTGGGTTTTTCTCATTTTGCGGGGTCAAAGAATAACTTTTCGAATATTTTTGGAATTCCCACATATTCTTCACTAAAACACGTGTTGTTTGCATTTTGAAACATCAAAATCGTCCAATCCATTCAGGAGTTATGATGTTTTAAAGATTCACATGAAATTTCGGAGAACTATTTCAGGCCTCAGATTATATTTTCGGTAAGGAATTTTTTTCTCGAATGTGGATAGGATTTCGGGGTATGTCTATTGGCCAAAAATGATTAAAATTAACCTCTTCAACCAAAAATAATTTTTTCCGAACGATTTGAAATTTAATTTTGCGGAAAAATTTCACACCTTCTCGAATTTTTTTCTAGAAAGTGGATAGGATTTCGGGGGTATGTGTATTCACCAGAAATGATTGTAATTGACCCCCGTAACTGAAAATAATTTTTCCAGAACGATTTGAAATTTTTGAATTCAATTGTTAATAACTTTTTAACGAAGCCTCCATCAACAAATTGATATTCTTGATTTTCGTCTTATTTTGACCTCTAAAATCTCTCATTAAAATTTTTCCCAAGGGTAGCCGAATACCCTGTACATTACTTAGAGACCCTAAATATCTACACAAAACGTTAAGTTTCCTTACTATTTTAAGCATTTGACATAGTAAACAAAATACTATGTAATTATATTTTTCTAAACATTATTATTGGTAAATACACAACAGATCAAAAACAAGTTATTTATGAAAATATTACAATAATTTGAACTATATCCTATATGGCAAATGTATATAGTACATATTACTTGCACATTTGCATATTTTTTTGCATGTTACGTTCATATCCGCAATCTAATCATAATATTTATAAACATGGTTTGCTGACTAATTGAGTAAGTCATACAATTCTGAGCTAACAGAAGAAAAAATTAGCAAACTGTCAAATTTTTTATTACGATGAGAGGGGATTCTGTATGAATAATATCTACATAAATATTCATTGCTAAAACTGTATCGATTAGTTATCGCAAGTAAACACCTCAACGGAAGTTGTTGGTCAACCGAAATTTGATCACGATATGCCAGTGCAAAAAAAAAGAGAAATAATATAAATTAAGAGTGTCATATCGCACATAAATATTTTGTTGACGTATTAGAAAAGAATACATAAATAATAAACGAAACGTTGCGTCGTAAATCAGAGAGGGGAAGTACGTTCGAATTATGCCTGAATCGGCGGAAGAAATCTGCCAGTATGAAAATCCCCAACTTTATCGGTTTGTCATTTTCTCCAGTACATTTCCCCCTGTGAAATTATCGTCTTTGTGACGCACAAATTGCCGGAAGGATCAGCCAGGAAACAACAGAGGGAAGATCGTTGAGCAGGAAGTTGCGAAGGAATGAGGAACGTGTGGATGCCTAAGTTTGAATCAATACAATAAGTGGGCCAGGTGGGGGGTGCATAAGATCGCCCGAGGAGACAGAGGAACGGCTGGGAATGTGGGACAGTTTCGGTGCGTACAGAGGAACGCGCGAAACGGAACGACTAAAAGGCGCGGTCAATTTTGGTTTTACCGTAACCGAAATTTTTGAATTATTATCTAGAGGATCAAACAAATTACCGATCATTGTGATCCAGGACACGAAACGACAATGATACCAGATTAGTGTATGGTAGCATTATTATAATAAGAATAATTTATTAGACTATTCTGAAATTTGTAACGTATTCTTTGAAACGGTTCATTTGAAACGCGAACCTTGATCACGTATCAACGTCAAAGATAAATGTCAATCATCGGATTTGTCGCTCAACTTTAAACGATGTTCGATCGGATTATAGATAGAATTTAGTGATTACGTGGCGGCATGGTTTACTCTATGCGGTACAAATTCGGGTATCTTACAAATGGTACACGACGACTACAAATCAATCGAGTATAATGCTTTGGACCGATGCCGAGTAGAGGAAGCAACGCGTGTCAGTGGAATACAGTTTAACTAGGGGAACAAACACTTTCGTTGCCAGATAGGTCGTACACTCGCCGGGACAGTGTCCGTTATATTACATTAGACACATACGAAGTTAATCTTATTTGTTCGAGCTTATCGTTGCCGTTATAATACCCCGTAACGGTAAATAAATAAGGGAACTTCCTTCTTGAGAGGAACGTAAAATTTAGGTTCGTACCTTCACAATCGATGCATCGATCTAGGCAGCTAAATAATAATATAGCTACTTTTTGATTTATTTTGTATTCTTTAAATCGTAGAAATATTTAATTCTTTCTGTTGACGAATCGTAAATACTTTGACCATTCATTCGAATCATTTTTTACGTACACCTCGGGATTAACTTCCATTGGCGGTAAACGGGATAAACGGCAAGTATTAATGAGTATGAATAAATCAAGACGTATATTCAGAATTCAATCTGTCACCGTGTGAACTAAACGTACGCAGCTAATCTAGGTTTACGTATATCGTGTTCGATAAAATTTGAAAGTACGCGTGCAGTTCGGATCGAATTCGTCCGTAACACCGTCACGAGCACAGAGTGCACCTAACCTGCCTTGCCGGTGTAGTACATACCTCGGACGCTTTCGATGCGCGTGTCTTCGGTAAGGGTCAGAGAAAGAAAGAGAACAAAGTGCCGACGGGTGTGGGGTCGCCGTCCCCGTGTCGACAAAGGCTCCTTTGGTATCGTTCTATCACATACGCGACGTCATTAGGACAACCGCCGCTCTGAGAAAGTTGCTGAAGTGGCGATGGTAACGACACTTCTCACGGCACTCGAGTGGCTACTGCTACCTGAACACGGGATAGAACTGTCAATAAGACCGACCGCGTCGATTTTACGAATCGTCGCGGTGAATTCGTTTCATTCGAGCGAATATCTCACGCGAGAACGCGACCGCGTTCGGCCTCTTTCGAACGGAAGCCACGGAATGCTTCTTGCCACGAGAACGTCACGATAAACAAACTCAGCGCAATCTCGACGTAATGTACATCGCGAGCCTCGCGGCCATCACTGATTTCTACTGCCACTAAGGCTAATGGTGGCGCCATCGTTTCTTTGAACGGGAGAACAAGGAATCGGACCATTGCGCGCGCGATAGTCGCCAGATTTGCGGTTGGAAAACACGTTTGCGAAAACGATAACGGGCATCTTTTTTATTTTCTCCACGCTCCGTCCAACCAAATACCAGTAAATTTTGTTATTATTTAAAAAATATTTATTCGGTACAACATGTACAAACATTTCGCTCAATTGCAATATATTAATCTACATATTAAATACGTGTAGTAATTCTTTCAGGGCAAAATAATTATCATATTTAAATACAGGTTATCGGTACAAGAAGTTACCTTGGTATGGCAGTGATTTTAATGATTTCTATAAATGTTCGTTGTTCGTGAGCTCATTAATTCTTCTCCTCGTATTTATTAATTGTACTTTCTATGCTTATGGAAGTACGTTTTTAGTTTAAGGTCCTTTTTCATTGCCGCGAGTGTACTGTAAATAATTGGCGCCCGGATAATTGCAAAACTCGCAAAATCCCGGTAACCCTTGGGGGCCAGATGGACCTACCGTCCCAGGAAGACCTGTCGATAAACGAAACTAAAAATACCAGTACCAGATCTTAAAAACGTGTTTGCATCTTTTTTCTCTTTACCTGGTCTGCCCGGTTCGCCCCGTTCTCCTTGCCTTCCAGGCAATCCGACGCCATCGTTGCCAGGTGGCCCTATTAAATATCTTTCATAAATAAAAATTCTAAATTGAATGACTGATAACGGTAAAAAAAATTTTTTAGTACCAGGCAATCCTCTTGGGCCGATCGGTCCTTCAACGCCAACACCTTCCGGTCCTCTATCGCCTTTCTCTCCCCGTTCACCAGGTGGACCTTGAGGACCTGTAGGCCCTTGTGGTCCAGGTAATCCTACGAAGCCACGTTCTCCCGGCAGACCTGGATGGCCTGGATCACCTAAATAATCAGAGTGCAATTGTGTTTGATGCAACACGGTTCATTAAAAAAGTTTTTTTATAATTTATCGTTATCGTCTTAAACATTTAATATTTAAAGCATGCTATATTATCTATTTATTGTCTCTGTTTTAGACATTTTAATTTGCTTTACTAATCAAATATTAACATGCAAAAGTTCAGTGCAACTAGCACGACGTGATATTTGTTACATCGATATAAAAGAGAAGCAGGAAGAATATGTTGGGATCCTGCGAGCGATAGGTACCTGGGATGCCCCGGGTTCCGGCTCGACCGGGACGGCCCTGTCGTGCCAGTCCCGGCAACCCGGGTGGCCCTCGTAGACCCTCTGTTAGTTCTTTCAGCCTCTCTGTGACACATGCAGGATTCCATCATCTTTATCGGCGCACGGCAACGTGAGATGTTAATCCCCGATCGATCGATCGATTGTTAATCGAATGGGCACGCGCATCTGCATGTACGTGAATCACGACGCTGATAAATGCCGGTTCTAACTAAGGATGAAGGTGGAATTTCAAGCAACTCATGACAGTACGATGACGGCGATGCCCATTGCGCCATTCGCTATGACTATCGATAAAGCTAAGGATGGTTCTTATGTCATGGTTCGTCGTCTGTTATGAATTTCTGGCAAATATTATTAGCTTTCCACTAAAAAATACCAAAAACTCATAACAGGAACGTGAAATTGAAATGAAAATCAGAGTACATACTCGACTATTTCTCGATTACCATTCAATAATCGTAATACTGAAAAGACCATAAATACCATCTTTATCATTTCACAGACCACAACCGCAGATTCTTTCTGTTTCAATTCCCTAATCTCTGGCATCATATTCTACAGTTATGAGGTAAAATGCAGGCAAATGGGGGTGGTAGCCCTTTTTTCAGAGGGTGTACCTGGGCGACCTTGTGGACCAGGTGAACCAGTACGACCTGGACGGCCTCGGCCAGGTGGACCAGGTGGACCTTGCATCATTGCTGCCATCTCAGTCATCTGCTCTGTATATATAGATGGTAATAAAATGACGAATTATCTTTCTATTCTCTGTGTGCAAACATCGTGCCCAGAATGAGTCACCTCAAGGGTGCTATTTCTGTAACTAACACGAAAACTGCAACTTTTTTTTCTTCTATTTACTCATTGTTTCTAAGTTCGCTACTGATTTCCCAGCTATAACATTTTACGTTTTGTAGTGAAATAAAATATAATTGTTTAAAATGAATATCCACCTCGCAGCACGCTTGTGCATATATCCCGAATTTCCGAATCTGTGATACTTCTGCCTGGTATTCCTTGAAGGCCTGGCATTCCTGTTTGGCCCCTGATTCCAGGTGGTCCTTGTAATCCTGGCGCTCCATCTTTCCCCGGTATTCCGGGTTGCCCGATTTGACCTTCTGGACCTCGTTCTCCAGGAGGTCCTCTCTCACCTGGCTGACATTAAGTAATAACAAACATTTGTTTCGAAATTGATATTAATAAAAATGCATGTGCAATGAAATAGAAGTTGTCAGACCTGTTACTGTCACATATTATTATAAAAATGTTTACAAGTACCACTATGCGATAGTAATTAGCACGTATACGAAATATATAGATTGCAATAACTTGAAACTTGATTCCTTTATGAATATCTATCTTTTTGATATTTGAACGAATTACTTACCAATCCTGCAGAACCTGGTGAACCTCTAGGTCCACTAACTCCTGGACTGCCGATACTTCTCAAAACTTCGTTTGTACTTAACATGTCTCCAGTTGATCCAGCTGGTCCTGGTGGCCCTGGGGGACCCGGAGCACCCGCTGGGCCAGGTCTTCCTTCCAAACCTGGAAAACCAGTGACGCCTGGTGAACCCGGAGGACCCTGAAAAAGGATATCTCTACGTACATATTCTACAGACTTCTTAACCGTAAATTGTAATATAAAATACAAAGTGCGTTGAGAGCGTAGTAAAAATATGAAAATCGTATAAATGAATCTCACGGCATTTCCTGGTAAGCCACGAGGTCCGATTTGACCTTGCTCTCCTGGTTGACCTCGTTCACCTTTTACACCAGGCTTTCCATCAAGGCCCGGTAGTCCTGAAATTCCAGGTAGACCATCAACTCCTCGTTTTCCTGGAAGACCTGGTTCTCCGGGTACACCAGGTGGGCCCTTACAGTAATCAAACGACAGAAGTAATCATTCTGTATTAATTAGGGAAAACATATCTGTGTGTAATATTCGACGATAGAGATAATGTGAATTTACTTGCAATCCTAGTGAACCAGGGACACCAGGTTTGCCAACTGGTCCTGGAAAACCTGGTGGACCAATAGGACCTGGTTCTCCTTTCGCTCCTGGATGACCATCTTCTCCAGGTGTGCCTGGAGATCCTTCGGGGCCAGGTGATCCTGGTATTACGGTACCGATCACTGAACCGGGTAAACCTAAACGAAGTAATTGAACATGTTGACGTTTCGTTTAATTGTTGATTTGTACAATAACATTATTTGAAAAAGAAGTTCATTCATTTACAGACCATCACGACCGGGTTCTCCAGGCTCGCCTTTTGGTCCTTGAATTCCAGGTAGTCCTGATGAACCAGGCTCACCGCGATGACCTTGTAATCCAGGCTGCCCTGGTATTCCTGGAAAGCCTGCCACTCCTTTAAGACCAGGAAGCCCAGGGAAACCTGGTTTACCTTCTACTCCAGGAAATCCATCATGTCCTTGATCACCTTTGTCTCCTTGTCCACCTAAAAGATAAGTACGATTTAAAATAAAACGGAAAACTCTTAACACTTGCCCTAAATAATTAATAACTATTATACAATTATGAAAAAGTTAATAAGTTGTACTTATTAATTTATATATCGTCAATTTCTTTGATATTTTAACTAAATAGATACTGTCAGTATAAGTAAATATTTCACTTCGGAAATTATTAATAAGTTTAAGACGTCAGTTTATGAAACTATTTTGAATACGTTCTAATAAAAGGTACTATTAAACAACTATAAATAGTAGAACTTATTTTCGGAAATGTTACTTTAATAAAAACAAAAATTATCTTCTTGAAACAAAAGAGTTTCTCAATCGTATAAGTACATTATTTCCAATTAAAAAATCAACTGTCATCAAACATTTAAAGTAGTTTATATAATAGCAGCAATTAAATGCACGTTAAAAGCTCTATTGCTAGTTTCTATTACGAGAACGACATACATTCAGCGAATAATAAAAGGAATCGGTTTAAGGGTATTGCAACAGATTGCAACAAATTGATTTACAATCACTTTGAATGACTGTATTTAGGTCGACGTCGATATGTCTAACAATATATCGTCTACGTGTCATCCAACGGAGCATTAGAATCATAGCTTTCAGTAATATTCAATAGTTTACTACGTCAGTTAGAATGCAGATCCAAAGAAAAATTATCTAAACTATAAAAAATAATATTTCAGACGATGAATCGTTTTAATTATCCTATTATTCTCATGGGAAGAATAATTCAGGGAAAGTAACTGTATCTTATATGAAAATCAAATAAATTATTTCAGAATAATTTTTTTATTTATATTAACTGTTTCAAATAGGAGAATAGATGATCTTGATAATCGTGATAATTACAGCAAAATAGATCTGTTCTAGCAAACCTAAAGATGAATCTAAGAAACGTTTTATGCACGTTTGGTTTATCATTAAGCTATTTTTGTACTCATCAGTAAAAGATTGTGTAAAATATCTATTAACAATTCAAAAAAAGTAAGGAAGCTCAAAATGAAATAAATTGATAATAATATATGGAATTAGTTGGAAGAAGTAACCTGAGATTGTTCAAAATACATTGACCATGCAGTGTATTATTAATATAATTATTATATAATGAAGACACGATGTTCATAAATGCCGTTAAATATACAATTCATATTTTATAAACTGCATACTTGTACTACAAATATGGAGAAGGAGAAGATAGAATAAATGAAAATATGTTGGTTAGACAGCTGAGACTATTAAAACGATTGTGCTCGACCTTTAAATACACGGCTGTTGACACACTTTATTGGGAGGAATTATTTCTTCTGGAGTGTCAATGACCTTTTGAAATGTAGCAATTAACGCATTAACAGATTTGAAGGGTATGAGAATGATTTACTGTTCAGTTACAGAGAATTAACGCGATGAAATTTAATCCATGCGTAACATCGCTATGAAGATAACAATTGTTCTAAAAAAGAGTGTCCAGATTTACCAGTACACTTTTTATAAGAAATTAAGCACACGATCGGAGGATTAATCGATTTATACGTTGTTTCGTTAAAGGGAGCAAAGATCAAGCGTCCTGCGTTCACTGTTGCGAAGAATAATGCGTTTAACGATGAATCACCGTTCACGTGGACACCCACAACTCCGCACGATTTCTAACAAGATTAAATTAGTTTACGCGGCACTTCAAGGATTACTGATCGGATAAATCAACGTAATCGTATTTTAACCCTAACGTTTAACATTTGACACGGTCGTATTAATCTTTAACGGGTTAAAGGTCTAAAAATGGACATCGAGCAAATACCTTTTTGACCTTGCCCTCCTTTATCGCCACGTTCGCCTTGCTCGCCCTTTGAACCCTTTTCGCCTGGGTACCCTCGAGGGCCCGGTGTGCCTGGAAATCGCGATAGAATATCACCATAATCGCTAATATTTATAGGTGGTCCGGGAAGTCCAGTATGGCCACGTGGCCCTGGAAGACCCTGATCTCCTTTCAGTCCAGGGAATCCCATGTCTCCCTATTGGCAATACAATAAACACGACTGCAATGTTTTCTCCGTTTCTGTGGCAATAATACGGCAAAATAGTATCCAATAAAATAATAAACCCACTCTTTCGCCACGTTCTCCTTTTGAACCGGGCGGTCCAGTTGAACCGATGGGTCCTTTAGGACCTGGAAGCCCAGGGAAACCACGTGCGCCAGTTAGTCCCTGCGAGCCCTGATTAACATCGAAATAATAAAACGAATCAAGAATTTCTCGAAATACATGGTTGATAGATAATTAAGATCTCCAATCCTACAAAATACATTCGAGACAAGAGGAATTAATAAAACGAATCTCAAAATAAATTGATTGCACTTCAAATGTACCTACCTAAATATTTGTTTTTCTAGATGATCACTATTTGATAAGCAAATTTTTTATACCGTTCATAAAGAAACATTCTGATTTACTCTGGAATTACTAGGAACTGACGTGGGTAACATTCAAAAAAATGTACTTAGAGGACTTCAAGCTCTATAAAGTTTATTATAACATTAACACTTAATAATAAATATTGTTTAATATTAGACACAATTAAACGTCCTTAAAATAGCGTGTCACTCAACGGTGGAAAAATATAAACGAATGGTAATGAATACTTCGACGGCTATCTGTCATCTGTTGGTTTCCCCATGGCTTTTGAGGGTCACGCGAAAAACAGCATATGTGCCATTTTGTCACACGTTCGAAGGAACAAGCGAAAGTCATCTTTCAACGTTCGAAATGACCATCACGCGTGTTTTGACGAATTCGAACATTTGTCATGCAGCTGGTTTATTACTCACGTCCGCTGTCATAGCTCCCCGCTTAAATCCATGGCGAGAAACCGCCTTTTCAGACCCACTGCAAATACTACATTTAGAACTACGACATTCGATGAAAAAAGTTGACTTTTCAGTACCTCCTTCAATTGTGGGAGCAACTAGAAGTCTGATAGTGCCACATTGGGGTTGTACATAGGGTGTAAACTTCTAATATTAAAAATTCTATCACTGATTTTATTTAGTTGCTTGGTACGCAACTCAGAAATTAAACTCACGATAAATGACACTGTTATGCAACGAAGCTACACAGAAAACTGAAAGCTTGCACGTTTAGACTAATTGCTCGAGGTTATCAAACCAATATTAGAATTTGTATGTCCCAATTACTCATACAGTGGTGTTGTTAGAGATCTTAATTATCAATAAATTCTCGTGTATGATACAATTGAAAGGCATTTACAAGTACTCACCATTTTTCCTTTTTCACCTGGAGTGCCAGGCAAGCCAGGTCGTCCAGGTAAACCAGCCTCTCCCGTTGGCCCAGAGGGTCCCGGTAATCCCGGTAGACCAGCCAAGCCCTAAAGAGAGAAATACTTTTATCAAGCTTCAGATGTTTCTGTTTTGAAAATAAGCAAAGCCACAGGGCTGCTTTGTGCAAGTTGTTCATCGTACAATGGTAACTAATCAACAAAACAGCTATCAGATCGATTAGATGAGAACTAAAATCTTGTTTTTTAATATTCTAATTTTTCAATTTAAATAGTTTTTCGAAACTCGAAATAACAATCTTGATCCCGATGACGTTGACCTTCACATATGTTCTCAAGGGCACATTTTGAATAACAAATTTTCTATAGAACAATTGGCGGTCACCTTTAGTTTACGAGATACATACTTGCCAAAATCTATTGTGTTAATTAATCAGTATAGAGGATGTTCAGTTTTTTCATTTTAACATCGTGTGATTAGTATTAATTTTTATGAATTAGATTTAGTGTGAAAAAAATCGTTCTGTCCAAAAGTTAATAAGCACGATAATTTTTGTTTACTTGTCAACCAAGCTGGTCTAGTTAAAGTAGCAAAATAAATAAGCATTTAGAGTAAAACAAACTATCCAAAACAAAACCAATGGCGAACAATCTTCGGGTCCATTTTAGTCCGAGTCTGAAATTTACCATTTCACATTCTAAGACAAGGTTTCCGATTAAACTTTTACATTATCGTATTTGTAAATTCATCATTTATTAATGTCGTTAATTTGACAAGCTCATTGTAAAGTTATTTATCAAAAACAAAACTTTACGACTCCAAAAGAAATAGTTTGTACGGTTCCGAATGGATCCGGACTCCGCTGGGTGAAGATTAAAAACGAAGTTTAAAAAAGAAGAAAATTTAGTATTATTGTGGAAATGCAAGTTCTTCCATTAGATAGGAGTATTTATCAATAAAGAAAAGTCACGACTTACATCTGTGCCATTAATTCCAGGAGGCCCCTGCGGACAGATAGTTTCGCAGACCGGGCGCCTCTGGGGCAATAAAGGGTTGCTAAGGCTCTTCTGCAATTGCGTTAATTACAACCGCAGGATCTTAATGGATTGCGAACTTGTGTAAAATATATGGTCTTACCGGTAGTTCCTCGCAGGTTTCTCTCTCCGGTCTCGTAGGATCGCAATTTAAGACCATCCACTGTATATCGATCTAAAGAAACGTTTCGGAGGAAACAGAAATTAGATCAAGAGTCAGAAATTTGAACAGTCGAAGATTACAAATAGAATCTTCTTCTAAAATGTAAAAGACTTTTTCACAGAGGGAAGTTTTAAACTGTAATTCGAATTTTTTTTAGATGTAAGAGGAACCACACAGAATAACCTCAGAAATTAGCAAGTAGCACCTTTCTTCCGTTTTCGAGAATCAAATAAAGATGCAAAAATTTTAATCGCTGAATGTCGACGATGGAAATTGAAGTGAATCCTATGAACTTTATTTTGATATAAATAGAGTGTCGAATGTAACACTTCTGAAGACTGTTGCCCACCACGAAAGTTTTAATCTGATGCGAACAGGGAGTTAAATACCGATATACTTTGATACTGGAATTTTGCATACCGGTATAAGTTCCTGGATGACATCTTGCTACTTTCTGATGTTATTTTGAATGTTCGCCTCTACATCTGAGAATAAAGAAAGAATAATAGAAGAAGAATTGTCAATATCCAGAAGGGATTCGAGCAAATTAATATGTTTATCAAAAAATACGTTTTTTATCAAAAGGAAGTTGAGTGTCTCATTATTACGTTATTATGCCCATTACGCGACTAGTATCCTTCGCTTATTCGCGAAACTGGGCTAATAATACCGTCAACACATTTTTCTGTGCGCGGTATGCTCTTACACTTTGAATGTGGCACTAAATCTAGCTTGTCCCAGTTATGCCTTAGCCTCGTTCATTACAAAGTGTTTATTAATTAAGTGCTTCTTAATTGCGGCATGTGACGGATACATTTGTCTTGCGGACGAATGCGAGCATCCCCCGCGGATGTGTCATAGGCTTCTACGAAATTCGCGTTCGCGAACTTGTTTCCATTGCAATCGCGATCACACGCCCTACGATCTTCACCGAGTTTGTCGAAATTGAAGTCTCCGCGTTCTGGGAACTATCATTAAAACGTTTCGTTAAACACGGTCACGCGGTTGCGTAAGAAAACTGTATCCATTGAGTTCCATTTGTATCTTTTCGTTCAGTCGATCCTTAAACAACACGGGGTTGAGCATCGCGGATCCAGTCATACGCGGATTGTTTTCTTTTTAAAATTTGTCAAGATCGAAGCTTTCTTTCTCCATTTTCTTAAAGTATACGTCTTTAAAAATATGTCGACAACAGAATTTTTTTGAATTCATAGTAGCTACTGTCGCAAAACTTTAAACGGGTCAAGTTCTATAATAGTTGACCGAATGGCTTGAAAATATAGAACCAGATTTTTTATTTATCGTGATTCACACGATAGACACATTCATAATAATATAACAGCCTGTATACATGATTAACAATTATAGGAAATAATTTTGTGATTATATTAGATTATATGATGGAAGAAATGTTCAAAACAAACTTATGTGGTGACTTGATGTTGATGTTCACTCTCTATTTACAAAAACTATACTAGTCGTTTGATGATAAAAACGTATCACTCCGTAAACCGTTCTCAATTGACAATAATGTAATCTGTTTTCGTAATTAGTCTGAAATCTGCAGAAAAACGTACCATGACTTATTACGTAGGTGAAATATATAAGCGACAAAACGTACGGTAGTTGTGTCGTCGAAATTGATTAATGAGCACCTAGCTCCCTGTTAACAGCGGTGCTGGTCTTATCGCTGCCTCTGGTACACAATGTATAGTTTAAGGGGTGCACGATCGAACTTACCGGTACAGTCAGCTTACTGTGGGACATCTTCGATATCGAGATTTCACCATCCACTTTAATCGGTCCTCGAGGCTTTGCCAGTAGAGCGCCAGCGTACTCACAGTCGACGTAGACCACCAATTTATCCTTGAAGGCTCCGACATTAATTTTGTGCCAGTTCTTGTCGAACATCTGTTTCGATGGAACGTCTTATCAAATTTTCCGCATTGAGTGTCACGCTCGAACGAACTTCGCTAAGAGCCGGAGTTCGCCAAGTGTAAGGCAAACGTGAACGATAGCAGTCATCGACGACCTACGCGGTGATTCTCCTGTCCTGTGTTCGCGGTTCTCCCGCTTCGACAAGAACGTTGGTTCACGCGAGTTCTTTGAAGCGTTACAAATGTCACGAGGAATGCTATTCTCATCAGTCTATCCGATCTTCTACATACAGTCGGCCAAAAAAGTCTTCGTAGGTCACATTAAAATTTACACAACGTGGCCTGGGTTAAACGAAACACCTTGTATATGTATATTTAGAAAATAACATCATCGATTCAAAATTTTAAACCCAATTTCGACGGTTTTTATCTATAAAATGATGCTAGACATATTCAAATAAAATGAAATTTGTTCGACATATCTGTTCACTTATTATTTATCATTCTATTTTCCATTCTACGCGTTTGCTTGGTGACTGTGCAAGGACTGAGAGAGACTTTTCAAAACGTTTTTGTACGCTGTAAAATAATTATATATCCGCAGCCCGTGATATGGAAATAAAATGAATGTTGGCCCTTGAGCCAAAATGAATTTGACATGCCTGCTGTAAATTATTTTGCGCGCCGTTTACGCAAGGGTCCGTGACACGATTTCCGCGTGTCTCACAATGCTGTAATTTATACGCCCACGCGATCGATGTTCGACAAAGGATCGGCGCGATACGCCAAGCATCGATGTCGTTTTCAAGTATGTATTGGTGTCCGCACTCTCGTAGACCGTTTTTAATCATCGCGCGATCGTCGATGACACTTTTAAGAGGTGCTTGGTCTAAACGAGGCCTGACTTGACAGTGCTCGAGATTAGTCGAGACGCGCTCAACTTTCGGAGATTTAATCGTGTTTTGCCGCGTACAAACGTATTCCCATCGCTTTGTAATTAGGTCAGCGATCAGAGAAATTCATGTCAAGCACCGATTAACTATCAAATATTAAATTATATGATTGAAAGAAACGATTGAACTACTTATATTTTTGCTTTTCCTATTTCTTTGACATCTTATTGCTTTAGATGGTATCGCAGTAAAACGTCGATTATCCGAATGTCAATTATTGGCAATGACCGATTATGATAAAAAGAAATATAAAATAAATTCATTTCTTTATTGATGAAAAATGTACGAAGTTGTAAATTTTATTACAAATTAATAACGAGTGATTAGAAATGTGTGTTTATTATTCGAATAAAAATGCTTCCTCTAGATAATTATCTACGTTTGCTGAAAATATACTTGTTATTATATGAGAACAATATAAACGTAAATATGCTAATGTTTTTCAGATTTTCTTCAATATTTTATGTCAATGACATCGTTTGTACCAAAGCATTCAGACTCTGAAGCATTTAAAGCTCGTTAAATGTTTCAAGACCGTTCGAGACTTCGAGAACGTTTAAGATGTCAAGACCTCTTAAGACCGTCTGGATTCGAATAATGATCGGAGAGATTCGAAACCTCCCAGCCTTGAAAGTTTCGAATCTCTTTGAAGATACAGATTCGAACGTCCATTACTACGTAGAAATATATGGCTGTTATGACCGCGAATTATGTCTACTGCCTTTCTCTTGAGTTCTTTTCACAATAAAGACAAAGCTAACTAAACTTGCGATATTAACTGTCGTAAAACTATTTTTAGATTTGAACAATGGTAAACCAGTAGGGAATAAATAACTACTTTGATCATAAAAACTTACTCATAATTGTAATATAATTTTACAAATCACTTTTTTAGAAGTCACTAATTTTGTTATAATTATGAGAGGACTAGAAGGAAACGTGGTTTCAAAAATTGTGGCTAACTGCTATTACTTCGCAAACGTGACGAACGAGCAATACACATTTTTTTTTTAAACAAAACAATCCTTGTCGCAGGTGGAAAGTTTAGTTACATGACTCATATGTAAATACTCGGATTTAATGTATTTTAAACTTCGATATCTGGAAAAAGGTGTCCCATAAATGTTAACGTCTTTTGAATGTGTCGTGATGAAACCAAGGTTGAGAAACATTGACGAATGGAAGCCTATAGTAAATACTTCAGTATACGCGAGGGTTTATAAGGATTTTACCTGCAGACTTGAACGGTCATATTTCTTCTTGGCTTTTTCCATAAACCTCTTGTAAACTTCGACCGTATACTGTACAAAGATGATTCATTGCCTAGGCACCTACAAACTGAACGACATAGGCTCATAGAAAGTAATTCGCATCGGGAAATCTTAATTTTATGTTTTTAGTAGTAATTATTTTTAATGTTGATTCCTCTACGAAGCTCATACATCATTATATCTTCAATATTAATTTTCAACAAAATTGCCAACTCAAAGCAGCCACTTCTAGTCGTAAATAACAATTGACAGTAATTCGTTGTCTCGCACACAAAGAAAATATCTCGATAGTAATGTCTGCCGAGAATCCAGCAAAACTTTTGGACTTACCCTAATTTTCGATAAGTAGTTTTAAAGATGTATAAATGCGACTATCTCGTTCAACAGGTTGTTTGCATCTCTTCGGTGTCTAGAATCGAATTTAAAACCTCGTCGACGACGAAGCAAAGTAGGACTTATTTCTATAAAAGTGGAGGTGGTTAACTGCAAATTTTAATGGTCACCACGATGAGTTAGACGGCACGTGTACTATTTAAAAAAACATAGCCGCCCTCAACTAATGGGGACCCTCAGGTAAAGACCGAATGTTGCTCGCAGAAGTTCTGCATGCCTTGACAATGCTCGTTGTAAACTCATAAAGCACTTGGACTTGAAAATCACAAGGATGAAACGAAAAACATGCTGACTAAATAGTAGCCTCGATGACACTAGGCTATAAAAGAGAAATTCAAATTTCTGGAAGTTCGAAGCTACATCTATTGGCTTTATGGTTTTATTGTTACGCCGCAACAACGACCATTCAAATGAAATTCCTGTTTACCCATGTCACCGTTATTACTTAAAATCGTTGAATGTCCAAACTGACTGTCTGAACCATCTGTGGGGAAATGTGGATAAGATGAGAAAATGTAATTTACAAGAAAAAATATAAAACTGGAGTTTCCTGAGGAGAATTAGGTGGAGTGAACGAACTACTCCCCGCGACCCTGTACCATTTAGTTTCTAGGTGCCTAGGTAATAAAATACAATGCACGGTCAAGGTTTACAAAAAGGTTACGGGAAACCCCAGAAAGAAACATGGCCGTTCAAAGCTACAGGAAAACCCGTGTAGTGCAGTAGTTCTCAACCTTATTTTTACTACAACACATTCAGGAGGAGCTAACAATTATGCGACACGCTTTTTCAGATATTGAAAATGTTAATATTATAACAAAATTAAATCTTTATGATTAAAGTAGTTATTTATTTTCTACGAGATTTACACTGTGCAACTCTGAAAGTATTTTTAAGAACGAGTAGAATTGAAGTTATAATAAGATATTTGCAATTGTGTATATTATAATTATAATTGGTTACCTATCATTCACCGACATACATCAGAGTTAGGTAAATTTTATTCTCGAATAACGAATAAAAATTTTTTAACATTTTTTAGATACCCCAATACAAAGAGATACATTTTGAGTGGCCCCAATGATACTCGTTCCAAGAACCGGAATCAGTATTATCATTATTTTCGAATACTGCTCACAACATCCCATAGACGGAATTCTACTCACGCGATCTGCTGAGAACGACGTCGTCTGCAGTTCCCCTTTTTCATCCTTCACGGATACGTCCAGAGTCAGAGTTTTCGGGTTCACCGCGATTAAAAACTGGGGCTGGTTTTCCATGTCGACGATTCTGATAATATGCCAAGTGTACTTTGGCAGTTTCCTGGCTCTGAACGTGCAGACTGTGCTGAATTCCTCTGGCAGTCCGTTCGGAAGTATGTTCCTAGCAAAGGCCGTAAAATGAATTTGGTATAGTCGATCTATCCTTTGAACGGATTTGTTTGGAGAATTGCAAGCACCGTTTCAACGTAGAATATTAAATCATACTTCATTGGCATAGTCACGTCGATGTCTTTCTCCAATCTATAGGCAGTCTGCATACGATTGCTACCTCTGACTCTCGTCAGACCGGCGTAATGCGTTTCCAATAGATCGAGTTTTAGCTTGCTGATGAAATCGAACGTCTGAAGATCGTCCTCGCCGCGTTTGTAGCCCTCGCATGGTCCTCGCGATGAATCTATGATCGTTTCGTCCCCAGAAACATGTTCTATGAACGTTAATAGCACTGTATTTTTATAAACATGTCCAACCATTACCGTTAGGTAAATCATCATTGACTGACAATTTACAATTTTTAATTTTTATTTTTCGTAATATTTCGATAACTGCTATTTAAATTGAAATACTTAAAAAATTAACATTTTCAGATTATAAACATAATACTAAATTGATTACAAAAATAAGTGTACAATGGTTAAATTAATATTTAAGTCTTTTTACAGATCCTGATTTTTGCACGTCTTATGTTTTTCCAACTACAATTAAGAATCTGTAGATTTCGACAATTTTAACCTATATAAAACTCGAATAATGTTTGTTTAATTTCAAATAAATTAAATGCAAAAATATGAATTATATTTCATTTGACTTTTGCTAGGCCATATTTAAGACCTTCACTCTATGTGAAGAGAATGGTAAAAGTAGATTAAAAAATTAATTTCGCATATTTGGGATATTTTTGTTCAGAAGACCTTAAATCTATAGTTGAATCAAGCAACGCAGCAGGGTTAAATATATCCTCTATGTATGCAACAAGAACAAATAGTAAGTTGCGTGAAAAAAGGGTGGGTAAACTGCATAGTAGTACAATAAAACCCGTATAATAGATTTAAATGCCTATGAAGTGAGAATGCTTGATGACATAGCTAGGAAGAAATGTCCTATTGTTACACAACTCAATAAGTTTCTGCTTGAGTCATTCAATGATTAAACCATACTGATGGTTTCATTCTCACGAATGTATAAATTGAACAACATCATACAAGCACAGCAATTGTATGTTTGTTTTTATAATTATCAACCTTGAATTTTTGCACGATTTTCATTTATTCAAAGCTCGAAAGTAAATCTTATACTGCAAAACTTCCATTATCTGAATTTTTTATTTTTCTATTATTAGAAGAAAAAATTGCCTTTTGGATAGAATATTTCTACTGATATCTGATTTTAATATACGAAATGTTCGTTCGAAGATTCTACATAGATTCATTTTTGCCAGTTTTTTAAATGAAATGCATACTATAAAAGAGGGTTAACTTAATTATTTATGAATAAAACTTTATTTATGAACGGAACTAGTTACGAATAAAAAGTATTACTTTGACTCATCTATTTTCAGAAAAATTTGACTGATTATTAAATTTCATATTACAGGAAAGCCGTATTGTAAATAATATTATGTCTAAGGTATAAAAAATACAACGATTTATCCATGTGATTCCCAAGTCAGAATTTAAATTCTCAGACATAAGCTTTATATTTAGAAGTAATGTGCGAAAAATAGAAAAGATTATTAACTAAAATGTAAACGAAATTAAAGAAAATATGATTTAAATTATATATTTAAAATTAAAAAAAGAACTTACGAATACGTCTGAATTGCACAAGCACGAATATCCATATTGAGAAGTACATTCGCAGATTTGTGTTATTCCTGTAGAAACAGCACCGTATCAATTTTATTTTCACACATTGAGCAAATATATAAAGTATTAGTTAATTATTATTTTGATAATTAATGTTCTTAATAAAACGTCTATAAAGCTAAAACTGTGTCGATAAAATTGCATACCATTCCCCATTAGTAATAATTAGTAATTTCAATTAAGACAAAACATTCAAGTGTTTATAATGAATATTGCAGTGTATACTCTACATACTATATTATATAAACAAGTACATTCATATGTTTTATACGTATTACGTCAGGATATTAAACGTCCCTAAAAATTATATACATGCTACGTGAGGTTAATGCTCGTTCTAGATCGCATAAGTTCTTTGCATGTCCTTATTTGATGTTAGAGTATACGTGTATGTAGCAAGGTTCATTACACTTTGTCATCAAAGTTAAACGATACGTAAAACTCATGCAACAACTTGGATTTCTTGTTACGCTTTTTCATCTTTTATTTAGAAAACGATCACTTGATTTAATTGTTTTACTATTAAATATATCCATCTCTCCTGTACTCAATATAATAGTTGAAAGTTGATTAGTTTAGACAAACCAAAAATGAATATTTGCAAGTATAACATTACAAATAATATTATTAATTATCTGATAATATAATAAAATAATATTATTTTAAATTGAAAAAGTTTATATTTATCCAAGGAAAAAAATAATGTTTCGCGCGTAAAAAAAAGAATCGATCCTGCCAGGATTCGAACCTGGAATCTTCTGATCCGTAGTCAGACGCGTTATCCGTTGCGCCACAGGACCGGTGTGGTAGACACTTTCATTTTCTAATATATATACCAATATAATAATATGGTTTTTTAAAATTATATCTAATGATTAAGTTTTAAGATTATTTTTGCCACTTATAAAGTAGTAACAAAATAATACTGTTTCAAAAATATGGTTAGTAAGTTTGCTTAATTAATTATATATGCTTTTACGTTTCAGTAAGTATATTTTTGTATTAATAACTTTATAATCAGAAACTATATACGTGAATATAATTCAAAATAGTATTTAAACAAATATGTTTTAACTACTGATTATCTACATAAAGTTTATAAACTAATAATTGTTTAATGCAATAATTAATACAATTTTTATGTCCAAAATTCTACAGAACTTTCTTCTTAGTCCATAAGAATCTAACATTAATGTCACACAGCTGCGACATTGATCAAGTGTTTATGGCAAGGCGTGTTTAGTCTCGTATCGCACATTCAGTGGTTCTCAATAAAGCTACATAAATTTTATAATATAACTTTTGACTGTAAATTCATTAATTTTAATAACGTTCCTTTTGTTATCTATATAAATTTGCAATTATAGTCCTCAGTTTCTTATAGGGTTATTCAAAAGTGTAATGTTTACTAAAATTCGATGTTCCTGATTTAGGAAATAATATGATTTAATGTATATTTAAAATAAATGTAAATGAATACAATACGCAACGCTTTCATTGTCTTTTTACCAATAAATTTTGGTCAATTATCGAATTTCATTTCTTTTGTTGTGCATAAATGAATATTAATAAATGAGATTATAAAGTCAAATATATGAACAAATGTCTTCTCTTCTCATATTAACATTTTTTACATTCTTTGAAAAAATAAATATTCTAGTATACTAAAATACGTCTTCTGTAACAACGCCAACGACATTATGTTCTGTCCTGTTCGCACGAGCAGATAAGATTCCTCATAAGGATTCGCATTGTAGCGTGAGTGAGGGCGCGTGGGACAAAGAAGCAGCCAGGATTGGTTAGGTTGTAAACTACGTGGCTTCGCATTGGTCGAGTGCCTGGGTCTTAACCGATCACATGACCGTGTAGTGTTGCCATGTTTTGTTGAGTCTACTATGTCTCAGTTTTGACTACGTCGCATGAAGTTAAAGGTGAAAATAACACTACGAACCATTGTTAATTTAATCAGTTATTTGAGCTTGATTTTAGTGTCAATATACGCAGCGAAGTAGCTTAATAGTCATACTCGTGTAGATAAGATAAATGTTTGGCAACGTTGGAATTGCGTCATCCAACTCAACATTGTTATATTGTTTCAAACATTGGCTTCATCATTAGGCTTCATCATTTAATGCCCTTGGTCGTGTTAATGAACAATTCATTTTTCTTCCTTCAATTTCATGGAACCAGGGATCTATACACCGCGACAAATCGTATACGTACGACGTGTTTAATTGTAAGTAAATAGGTTTCATTTTAATTATTTTTATTGAAATATTTCAAAATATTTTATTAAACATTTTAATGTACGAAACCTATTTGTTTTTCAAGTAATTTGAAATAAACATTAAAAGATAATAAATTGTATTAAAAAATGTTTGTTTACAGAAATTTCTAAATAAATGTTATTAACTTAAAATAATCTATGGCTGTTTAATGTATAGTTTCTTACTGGAAACATAATACGTTTTAATAAAGAATGTAACAATCTGTATCAAAAGATTAAATAGTTTTAAATGTTCATGCATGTTTCATATTTGTGTAGATCGACATATTTATGATGTTAGTGTATTTTGTTACATAATTTAATTTACATAATAAAATATTACGACTTTAATAATTTATATTTCTGATTTTGTTGAACATTATATTATGTAAAATAACTTATTATGATTTCTCTAGCGTCTTTAGTTAACAATTACTTGAACTAATACACAGTATAAGAAAATATAAAATTCTATATGAAATATCAATATAGTTATTTATAAATTTCGTATTTCAATTCATTTTTCGTTTAAATAATAAATCTATTTTTCTCATATTCGCTATTTGTGCTGTTCTTGACTCTCAAGATATATCTACGATCTTAATAAATCGGTACTGTCAGAGTTCTTTAATATTTTCAATATAAAACAGTTAAATACATTATGTAGATACAGTTACTCACAGCAAAAATCGTACAAGTCGTATCGTGAAAAATGTTGCCTCGATTCAATAGCAGAATAAAAAATTTGATTGAAACAAAATTATTATTCTTCAGATTAATACTTAGTAATTATTCATACAAAAAATAAAAAGTTAAATATTATTTTTTATTCATCCAAAAAATGATTATCATATCGTACTCTAAATCGTCCTCGTCCTATTTTAAAAATAATGAAAAAATTAATCCGAAGAAGAAACTAACCGAAGCTGACGAAAGATGGACTCGTAAAAAAATAAAAAAAGATCCAAAATTAAATGTTCCAGCCATTGCAATAGACGTTAAACAATATGGAAGAAAATCTGTGTGCGTAGAAACTATTAAACGAAATTTAAAAAAAAAATGAATATCGGTTCTATCAAAGCCTCTTGGTAGTGCCAAAAATAGACAGAGATTAGAGTACTCTAAATGTTATATCAATAAACATAATAGTTTTTGGCAAAACATCATCTTTACAGATGAAAGCAAAATTAAGTTATTCGGATATTATGGTAAAATAAGAATTTGGCGAAAACCGAAACAATGAAAAATACAAAATTGAAATCCGATGAAAAGACAGAAAAGACATCGTCATGATGTGAGGCTGCGTTTCATTTATAGGAGTTGAAAATTTAGAACTCATTGAGGGAAATATTTACTTAAATATTAAATAGTTAGATTCTTTCATGTTTTAAGGATCACTTGAGAATGGTTACTATACAACTGCCCCAAAGTTATTCACACATCAGCTTAATTGCCTGATTTAAATATAATTGAGCATGTTTGGCGTGAATTGAAGTTACAAATAAATAAACACAAAACGTCAAATAAAGATTAATTAAAAACAGTAATATCGGACAGCATGAGAACATATTAATCCAAGTTTCGTAGAAGTTAGTCCGATCAATATCACGACGATTGTCAGCAGTTATAGATAAGAATGATTACCCTGCTAAATACTAAATTAATTTTTTAAATTAAATTTACTGAATACTTTTATATATAATTTTGAATCTGAGAACAATTAGCATACGATACGGTTATCATTTTTTTTCATTAATGAAGAATAATGTTTAATTTTGAGTATTAGTTTGTAGAATAATAACTTTTTTCCAACCAAATTTCTTATCCTGTTATTATATCGAGGCAGCACTTTTCACGATACAAGTTGTTCAATTTTCACTGTGAATGACTGTATATACATATATTATAAAAAAATAGAAAATTAAATTACCTGCTGTCAAACACTAACTTTGTAGCTTCTATAATTCATCGTTTCTCAACAAAGTAATCTGTCGTATGTTTAAAAAACCACCATTTTTATAGTTTGCTTAATACAGAACAATTTTTACATCGTAATCAACTAAAATATTTTGTTACATTTGTGTATTTTCTACGCGTATCATAAAACGAATATTAAATGATGATAGGTTTCCGAAATTTATTTACAGGGGTCATTGACCATTACGAGATGGCGCCACATATGCAAAGAGTGTACCATAGTACTGAGGAACCAAACAGATGCACGTTAAGGACGACTAAATATGGTGAAGACTATTTTCCACGATTGCACAATGTCGATATCTCGAATATAACCAGGAAAAAAGATTTCTTACTTTGCATGGGGCTTCAAATGAAAAGATCTCAGTGTGAATATAGCACGTTAGACGGTAACCATGCAATCGAAAGAGTTAATATTTCCGATGGGGTAAAGTTGCGTGATTGTAGTGTCGTTATCCTGGGAGCGTCGTGTAAAATATGTGGAAAGTGCTTCAAGTGCGAAACGGACGTAAACTTACATTTGATTCAGAGACATCGTTTATATTTCGAAACGAATGCTATTACCGCGAACGAAATTCAGTGTTTCAATGTTGAAGACGAAGAACATAAAATATTTTCTGATCCTTGTGAACTTCCGACTATCGCCGCTAGTAAGAGCCCCGTAATAAAGTTGCAAGATACAACAGTTTTGGTTCTCAGAATAGGAAAGGAAGAGGTGTGTCGATTGCCCTTGAAGCGCAAATATTTGAGGAGGATTAATATCGACATAGGTACGCAAACCGAACAGCACAAAGAACTGACTTCCGAATTTTCTAACAACGAATTCACGGAGAAAAATGTCGACGAAGGTGTCGTTCCTCATATCGATTTCCCTGTATTCGATAATAGTTCTTGTAAGTGTTGTACCTCGTCTATGCATGTAGTAAACAGCACGAATCGATATGTGACTGGTAACAATGCAGCAAGCAAGGAGACCCAGTGCGAGGAAAGTACAGCGCAAAAAAGAACTTCCATCTTGAACAGGCTGACAAAATCATGCGCAATCACGGCCATGGAGGGCAGCGCTATTTGTGACGTTTTACCACATACATTACCATCCAATTCGGACATAATGTGTGTATATGAACAATGCAATCGCGCTGAACAAAAAGATACCAAAAATATGTATTGCTATAAAAATAGTAAACCGAGTACATTTTCTACGCGACATACGAATAGTTCGACGGTATTTAATGACACGTGTGATAGTTCAGTGGTTGCGAAATCATTTCGGAACCCGACATTTAACTCAAATAAAATGGACAACGATATTAAATTATTGGCTGCGCGATGCTGTCAAAGGAACATTAACGGAAACAAGAAGCAAAAAAATGCTCCGCCAGAGAAACAATCGCAGCTACTGGAGATATCAAAGACGGTAAAAGTGATAATGCCCCCCATAATCTTTCCAATAATCATGCCAAAAAATGATATTTCGCTCATAAATCTAACGAAATACCGTCGCGCTGAGTCACTGCAACAACTAAACAAATCTGTTATTGTCGACGAACAAAATTCCGACGACGAAGTGCAAGAAGTTTTACGAATCGTTAGAGGGCGCGACTCCAACGAAGAAATTAATCATGAGTCACCGAATCGCGTCGAACAGGAAATGCTGGTGCGGGATGCGATGAAAGATATAATGAGAATGGAAGAGGAAGGCTGCCAATTGGTAGAAAAGGAGGATGTCAACCCAACGAAGAAAAGGAAACGAGTCGTTGCGAAATCTGACACCAAGAACGATATCGCGAAGGACGAGGCAGCGAGCAAACGACACAGAGCCGCAGTTCAACCCAATTTCGAGAATAATATTGTTACAAACACAACGGAGGAGAGGTATCTGCCTACCACAATGGAACCATTCACAAATATGCACAAGTCGAATCACAATGATAAACTGTGCATATTGGACAACGCGAAGGAGAACGTAATAGCGTATAATAAGAACATTAATATTCCCACGGAGGTGTTAGAATGCTACGGTATTGGTCACTATAGCGAAACATCCGAGACAAAAAACAATAGGGAGTCGATACAGGAACCTGTTGGCCATTTTCTTGTCCCGTGTTCCTATAGAATGAAGAATAGGAGTAATAGACCGACCGTAATAGATCTAGTCAATGACACCGACGAATAGACTGTAATGAAAACAATGCGCCCGGTAAACGATGAGCGACGTTTTATAGGAACGTTGACACACTGTGAAGAATTGTGTCATTGGTAAACGCGTTTCCGGAATTCCGTGTTGGAAAGACAGAACAGCTTTTGTATACTCGAAACAATTTTTTATACGAGAAATTATGCTATGATAAAAGTATTATTATTATTGTAGGATTAAATGAGATACAGTTGATGTTAAGTATTGTATTTGCAAACAATTGCTACCACAAGTGCATTGTTTGCGTTTTATGCACCGGTTTAGTAATATTGAAAATTAATATTTTTAATTTCTTTTTGTAATATTTTTATAATATTTTTGCGTTTGCAAAAAGGATTGCTACTTAAACACACGCAAGATTATATGTCTCGTACGAATGTTATTATTACTTATTGCAAATGAGTAACGTTGATATTAATGTACGTTTTGTTTATATATTGTTTATGCGAATCATCTGAAACATACAAATTCTTAATTTTATATTGTTCTTTGTAATATAATTGTTCTTTAAAAGAAAAAGCTTTTGTTGTACTGTACCATATATGTATCATATTCTTTAATACGCCGCGATGACATTCCAAGGAAACGGACAATGCACTTAAAACGATCGATCTAAAATTTATCCAGTAAAATACTTGAACGATATTACTTTCACCAACCCCTGTAACATACTGTTTAGAAAAGGGTATCGCGACTATACATATGTTACTACAGCACAGTGTAATTGAAATAAAACGTTAAGGATATAACTATTTAAGATGATAAGAACATTGCATTTTTGGTGTTCAACATAATGAAAAAAAAAATGAATATAATTTAAATTCGAACATGACAACGGGACTTAATTGGATTAGGTCCAAAGTCTTTAAAATAATGTGGAAACAGTAAGAACATTATGTAGTTCCTATAAGTTGATCTGGAAAACGTTCTAGAATATTGTTAAGACGAAACAACATATTAAAAATAAAATTAAAACCTTTTCAATTTGTTATATTTATGTTAGTTATGTTTTGAATCAAACCCCGACAAAGTGCAACGATATACCGTGGATTGAAACTTTCAGAAAAGTCTGTATGTACAGGTCAATTCCATAGTGGTATCGTCGGCTTAATAGAGTTATACGATCGTTCAATTTCTACGTGTATTTTGTTAAAGTTTTGCATGCCCGAGAGCCAGTCCACGCGTTACCGAAGTCTTCTGAAGAACCTTCTTCCACTTGTGCGAAACGTGACGTACCGAAGTCTTCGAGGGGAATGGAAGAATACTGCTTCCGATAGTTCCTGTTCGATCAGCGGAAGTTAAGCGGCCAACACATATAGTCCGTGAAGGGCTGTATGTATGTCACGCGTGAAATTGGAGGCACAATTAAGCTGCAAGACGAGGCAACGCATTGCACGGCTGCCCGACACAAACTGATAAGCCTGGAGAACCGCGTGGCTCTCTGTGCCTCTCTTCAAGGAGATTCGATCTTGCTTTCCATCTTCCGTCATCGGGGAGAAGAGACAATTACAGTTGATCGTGAATTACCATGTCATACGTAGAGAGAAAGGGGACCGCTCTATTGGCAACCACGACATTCAATTTTGAGTGTTGCAGATAAGTTATTATTAAAGTTACATTATTAATTTTGTTCACGAATAATACTCGTGTTTCGTTTTCGTCATTTGAAACTTACATACTCTTGAGCAGTTTTCTCGTAAAGAACATTCTTCATCGAAAAAATAAGAGAAGGGTTGACAGCCAACACGAAAGTTGAAATTTATGTAATAATTTTAGTGAACAAATGTTGCCATTTTGCTTTTGATAACTTTTGATAATTCTGAAATCCTTTTTCCAACTAAACAAGTCCCTTCTATAGAATACTATCTACCCTGTAAGTTCTAAACTTTTTTTTAATACCCTATATAACAACAAAAATCTATCTTCAGTATACTAATCATTGTAAAAATTAATTAGACAAATGTTACATTCTGGCTTTAAATAATGAATGCATGATGGCAGAACCGTTCATTAAAGTATCGTATATGTCAGTAAAGCATTCAATCGTATGTGCATGTGCTTTCGATTAATTTTTCATACATATCCTTTCAATCATAAATGATAACAGGTAGGTACAGCACACCCTTATTACATTCCGCACCCTCGTCACGAACTGTCACGAATATTAATGTGCATTATTATCCACACGGGCGTAGTCTCAAATATCGAACGCTGTAGAATGTTTATTAGAGAACAAAAGACCGCGATAATGTAAGTGACGAGACAGTTGTGAATAAGTAGGTTACATTGTTCTTTTGTATCGGACATTATTGCAATGGAGAAAGTAATTCTGCCGTAAACCGCATAAACTTGAACACTTTCTTTGTTGCGTTACAGGACTGCTGGTCGCGTTCAAGTGTACTCGCGGACGTCGTTCCATTGCCAATGTAAAAACTGAAATAATTAAATTTGCCTCGGTCATGTTCAGGAAGTTTCGATACCTCGGAACGGTATCGAATTTCATCCTGATATTCACACATATTCATGTAATGAAAGTTGGTATATGTATATTGCACTAACGTGCATTAACGTCTCTTGCAATTCACTCCTTACTCAACATTTATATTTAATACTTTGATGGTCACACATTTCACGAGAGTTTCAATCCGATGATAGCTTCTTAATTATTTTTCGACTCAAAATTTTATAAATATTTAAATATTAGTTCTATATAACTTTTTCATTAAGCAAACACAGAAATATAAATTTTATTAAACCACATTGCTCGTTAATATCGTCGTAAATATCAGACAGAGTATTTTCACATATTTCTTCACCCTTGGAAGTTTTTATTTTGAACTATTTCTGGATTCTGTTAACTTATTTAAATTTCACTGCAATAGAAGATCTCATTTTTTAAAGATTAAAAGACGCCATGTTTTAATTGTATACCATGTTGACCGCTTAAAAATGGTAATCGTGTATAAAATCTTCACCGGCCTTTGATTTGTCGTAGGTAACAAAATAAATTTGGTACCCGAGTTTATTCTACTTTCCCTTATTTAACAAAGTAGATAATAATCGTCGTCACGTATACACCTTTCACGAAACACATCATGCAACATGTACATATATAATCACGAAAAAATATTAGAAAATTAGCACAACAAGAATGCTATACATTATCGTATGATATGTACCATATCATACATTATTAACAAAATACAGAGTAGACTTGTACGTGCTTCCATCTCGTTTGATTAAGTGTAATCAAATTTTAACAGGTACTTGTTAGCAGTCTAATTTACGGTGGCGTATAACTGAAAATTACAGATTAACGGGTGAACGGATACGTTGCCTGCAGCGATCGAATTACAAACTAGAGTAATGCTGCTTACCAAGGAAAGAGAAATAAAAATTCAATTTTCTTCCCTCTTCACGTGCACTTTGATTCTCCTAAATTCCATAAAATGTTCGAGACATTCTTCCATCGCCGTACATGTATCTTCCCCATTCCTTTCCAAAGTTAATTCGAGGGAAGCGTAGAGGGTTTCCAAATCGTGGCACGGCCATGCTTCCGTGATCGCAATGATCTTCTGCAGCAGCTCTTCCGATCGAGGATCAGTCAGTTTTTCGGTGCTGGACGCGGACAAACTTCCCGCGGACGTGTTCTTCGTCTTTTTCGACGATGGCCCCTCGCCAGACGCACTAATTTTTCTTTTAACCGCGATTTCTGTCGAAAAATGACGTTATGTTATCAGGAGTATCGTAATTTGCATTTCAGTTCATATTACTTGTCTTTGAAGTTGCCTTGAATTGAGCCGATCGCACGGTGCAAAGTTTGTTACGCGCTCTGGTTCCGGGTTTGTTCCTTCGTGACAACGAGACTTCTTCTATCGTTGTCAAAACATTGTTATCGCCTTATAAATAATTCTGTTAATAATTTGCAGGACAATTTACTCACGCATTGTAGAATTTTCTGCGGAATTAGTTTTCCTTGTTGATTTTCGCTTCCTACCTCCTTCTTTGGTCTTCTTTGGACTCGTTTCAATTTGAACGAAGTCCACTGTTTTAATGACAAATTTTACAAGATCAAGAATTCGTTAAGATACTAATATATAGAATGTTCGACTCTGAATTAATTACATGTTCTTCAAACTACTTCCGAAATACTTTCAAGTTAAAAGAACCGATTACGTATAATTAAAAATAATTTGGATTTACCCCAAATATGAATGCATAATCACAAATGTAAAATTGTATTTTTCTGAATAAACAAAACAGCGATGGGAATAACTTCGTTTCTCATATAAGAGAATAATTTTTGATTTCTGTAAAAATGAGGAATACTCCATTAAATTGTATGCGATTTGACAATGTTATACCTTGTGACGATTGATTCGATTCAATGTCAGATTCTGTGGGAATGAATAACTGCTTGAAGAATGATTCACGCTCCTGCTTTTCAGGAGGCATGACTTCGAACACTTCGCCCTGATGATCGTCGAACAAGCACGCGACCTAATAATTTAGCAGCGTTAAAAAACATTTAAAACAGAAATGAAAGCTGTTGCGTTAAACAACAATGTTCGTAATTTTACGTAACATTAATCCATTTGTATTTGAAATTTGAGAATGACTTTCCATTCAATAGCATTGTCAAGTTAATAAAATTGTCTTCTAGAATCATAGAACACTGACTTCTACTTTTCATTATAACGATTATTTAATTAACTGTACATGCTCTAATATGGTAAATTGATTTATGGAAGTATCATATATGTATTTATTGTTATAAATCAAATTATAATTTCTCTTACATCTGTTGGTAGATCATCTCGTGGACAATTGGCTGTGGCCAAAATTAACATATATACCGATCGGTCTAAACCCTGCATCAAAGATGTAAAAACAACGCGTGCCGCCTCATCCACTAATTCCCACCAAGCTAAAATATCAGGAACGTAGAGCAACGATGGTAAACTTCTCCGAGCCATCTTTATTTTCTAATTCGTTGAATAATCGATAACATTAGTAATAAACATTGTTAGTGTACATTAGATCATGAAACTAAGGGGGTGGTACATTCATAAAATTTAGGAACTACTGCTATATACAGGCTGTTCGGTCACCCTTGGGAAAAATTTTAATGGGAAATTCTAGAGGCCAAAATAAAACGAAAATCAAGAATATCAATTTCTTGATTGAGGCTTCGTTAAAAAGTTATTAAAAAATTTCAAATCATCTGAAAAAAATTATTTTCGATTGCGGGAGTCAATTACAATCATTTTTGGTGAATAGACATACCCCCGAAATCCTACGCACTTTCGAGAAAAAAATTCCTTACCGAAAATCTAATGTCAGGCCAGAAATGCTACCCCGAAATTTCATGCGAATCTTTAAAACATCGTAACTCCTGAACGGATTGAAGGATTTTAATTTTCCAAAAGGCAAACAACGTGTATTTTAGTGGAGAATATGTAAAAAACCCCCCTAAAACTGGTCCCACTTTCAAACGACCATAACTCCTACAATAGTGAACGTATTACATTGAAATTTAGTATGGAAGTAGAACTCATGGACACCTACAAAAAAGTACTAAACAAAATTTCCATAGGACGTCAAACAAATTTATTAAAAATGAAAAACGAATTCTTAAAAAAAATCGATAGGTGCTGAAATTTTTCAGCGAAAAAAAAATTTCAAATCATTCTGGAAAAATTATTTTCGATTGCGGGGGTCAATTACAATCATTTTTGGTGAATACACATACTCCCGAAATCCTTTGTACTTTCGAGAAAAAAATTCTTTACCGAAAATATACTGTGTGGCCGGAAATGTTTTCCCCGAAATTTCATACGTATGTTTAAAAAATCATAACTTCTAGACGGATTGAAGGATTTTAATGATTCAAAATTCAAACAATGCGTATTAATGGAGCTCTAGAACCCTAGAAAAAGGGGGACGAAAAAATACATTGAATATAAGGTCTGCTCGCAGATTGCCGTTCTACAGGCGGAATTTTAAACGTTAATAACTTTTTAACGAAGCCTGAATCAACAAATTAGTATTCTTAATTTTCGTCTTATTTTGGCCTCTAGAATCTCGCATTAAAATTTTTTCCGGTGGCCGAACACCCTGTATATGTGTAATAAGTTATTAGTAACAACTCATCGCGTGTAGTTACTTGAATGATAGCTTCTTCTGCTGCTTTACCAGTTTCTTCAAACAAAGTCGTAACGTCCAATACGTGACAAGGAAGATGTTCCAACGTATGAAGCAAGGCCGGTCCCAAGTGACGAGTATGGGAATCATCGTCACCACACAATAAAATTCTCGGACAGCTGGTCGACCTGGACGCTGCCTTTCCAGTTCTGTAAAATAATTCCCCCACGATTATTTCGTATCATTCCATGAGAGTACTCTTTAAAGATTTAACTATTAACCCTAATACTATCAGAATGAGATCTTGGATTAGATATCAAATTTGTGTAATTATAGGATCAGTAGGTAAATTTAGATAGTAATGATATTTTATGTATTTTATAACTCAATAATATATATAAGTAGTTGCAGACACTACTTTTACTCAAATTTAGTATGCGACTCAAAGTCGCATTCCGGTAAGATTAAGATTAATGTTAGATCATCCGATATGTTTATGTTAAATTTTATACTACGACTTAAAACAATGTTTTGAATACACCATGGAGTTTTATGAAAATTTTGTTTTTTTTTCTATTAAATTACGAATGTTACTTTCGCCTAATACTTTGTACATACACGGTGTTTTCAAAATAGTGTGAGAAATATTTACAGTCGCGTTCTGCATCTGGAATTTGAGAGAAAAACCTATTACACTTGTCTGCGCGTGTTGACGTTTAACAGCCTGAAAGGAGGTACAAAAGATAAGTACTCGGTGCTTCCTCTTTTATCACCCCTTCACTGTCAATAACAGGTACGCCGGAAGAGAAATTCAGATAGACTTTCTGCGACTACGACCAAAATAATACACGTAAAATTTGCGAACGTAACTGTTGGTAGTCTTTCAAAGTAAAAATGAAAACATTAGAAGCAAGCAATGCTGGTACATTTTCTTGATCTTCTTTGTTTCCAGCATTAAGATCACTTTAGTATGATTAAGGACCTACATATTAATAATATCTATTGTATGTCTACGATCTATTTCAAGAAATAGTAAAATAGTTTTCCTGTGTTTATTTCAGTTAAGACGTTTTTAATACTTTTTGGTGTGTACGATAGAGTTCAATCAAATTATAATCTAACACTCACATGACGTCACAAATTAACATTCCTGTTGGACACAGACTCTCGAGTTGAGCCAGTATATGTGATAAATTATCTTGAAGTAGAGACTGAATCTTAAATGACAAAGACTTCACAGGCACAATTGAAACACGATGAGATGCTGGCACGATATTCTGCTGAGCCCTCACGAAATCTTGTTTCTCGATCTATTGTAGCAGTAATTGCAACAATGATTGTACAGAAGTTAATTAGAAATACTTTTTAAATTAATTTTAATATTAATAATACCGTACCAATATTGTGAATGAAATAACACATGAAGAGGAATTATAGGGGAACTATAGGGGCTTAAATCTCTCTCTTCCAATTAACTCAAAAATGATCAATTTTTGAGTCGTTTCAAGTAATTTCTTTATTCTTTGACAAATGTTAAACTATCATGAAATTGTAATTATTAATTCATTTTTATTATTTCCAAGGATTCTTAAATGCTCGGAACCTCGAACATTTTTACGATTTTTTATTAACTCCTCCTCATCTCCTACTCTTGTAGATCCGTCACTGGCATTTATAATCAGAGACGTGCTATTTATTCAGAGATAGATAACAACGCTCAATCACACCTACCTCTCTCGTTGGCTATCGCCCCTTAGTTCCGAGTATGCGACGGTTATCGACAGATTAGCGTACATTAACGTTAAAAAGCTTGTTATCGGAAATGTATGGGCGTGCTATGATCTATGATTTTTTGAAATCATTCAGCAACAAATTGCGACCTTTTTAAGAAATATAAAACTACAACAAAATATTGCTTGTTGTTGCTTCAACGGAGACAAGGCTTAAACTTTACCCTCAAAAAGTTGAGCAATTAAAAACCGATTACTATGACAAAATATAATTTCGAGCACGATGATCTATTGTCTCCTATCATCAATCTAAAGGCAATTACATTCTTCTGCAACGCCATGCTGATTCTTTGAATGAAACTTTAATCTGGCGTATCTGCACTTGCACGCTGACTACCGCTTTAGGCGTCATGTATTTAGTATTGTTACAATTTTTTTCAACAAGACCGATTATATAATATTTTTAAAACTTCAAACTATCATTTTATGAAAAAAATTTTTCGTCAGAAAAGTACCGCAATCCCTTAAAACCCGAAATATCGCACAAAGTTCTTTGCAGCGAGTAAATTGTCGATCTCCGAATTTGTAATAATTACTTTAAGGTGACGTTCGTTGATCTGATATTTTGTCTTGGACGTATATATTTCCGGATAGTTCCTTCGAACGCAGCACATAACTGCCTCGGCGCAAAGCGCTTGCAGATCGCTGCCGCAAAATCCGATCGTTTTCGACGCTAGGTAAGCCAAAAACTTCTGCGGCGGCTTGTTTTTCCAACTTTTTATGTGTACCTAAAAATAATGCAAAATTAGCGTTAAATACTAAAAATGGTGTATCTGTGAGGTCAACGTTACGCGAGGGTTCTGATTTCAGAGACGAATACAGTAATGAATGGTTAACTTTCCTAAGGTTTGGGGCCCAACATTACGCATGTAGGATAGCGTATTTTTTATAGAATTGAGGTTTTGTAAACAGAGATAGACACAATACGACGATATTTTTAGTAAAATATTATACAAAATTTGTCTTATTGCTTGATTGTACTGCGTGTAGATTTTAATTACAATCCAACGTCGGACCCGCGTCTTTCCGAAATAAATTAATATCTTGGATGGAGGATAGTAAGTTTTGCGAGATTGAGTTTTGTAATTGTTTATTACACACGATTAACACTAGGTTTACGGACACTCGTTGCGCATATTTTTATTATAATTCGCTACGTTGACAGTTGCATTAAAATGCAGTTTTTCTTTTAATTACAGTATACATCCATATCATTACATCAATTCAATTCAACATAAATTGCTAACAAATAATATTTATGAGTCCTATAACAATAAGTTTAGAATCTGAATGCGTCAAATTGACGCATACCGTAAACCTAGTATTAAGTATGTATGATGGTTGGCGATGATGTTTGATATGTGAGAAAGATGTTGATGGGTTCGACTGTTGGTACGAATTGATTTGAAGAACGCTCCGACGCCGTCTCCTCCCTTCCAAGCACCCTTGCAACGGTGCCCTTGGACATTGGAGAAAGTTGCCGCTGTTTGTCGACGAGCAGGTCAACTTTCCCCAAATGTGCAGTTAGGGGGGTTCATGGTAGGGCTGGTGTGCAGATGTGAGAATTGAAGAAAGAATGTTTCCCTACCATGAACCCCGTCTTGAGGACGAATCGAAGGAGAGGTCGATTCCGCGCTCAACAGTACCTTACTTTCTGTCGTTTCACCGATTCTCTTTCTTTTCCTGCTGAGCCCAGTCTCATCGAGTTTGAGACGCTGAGATGACGGGGATAAATTGTGGAAAGTTAACCGTGAAAATTCTAGTTAAAATTAACCACACATTACTGTAACGGTTTACGATCAATGATACCGAGAGTATTTCCTTTCTCGCGTTGTAGCACGGTAGCGGAAAGTACAATTCCCTGTCGAATCGACCGGATCTTCTCAAGGCAGGATCTATAGCATCGACTCTGTTCGTTGCTCCAATTACTATGATTTCTGAATTGTTCTCCAAGCCATCCATCAAAGCCAACAGAGTGGAGACGATGCTGGCGTGCACAAAATCTTGTCGACTGGATCTTACAGGTGCTAACCCGTCGACTTCGTCGAAGAAGATGATGCAAGGTTTCGATTGTTGAGCCTGAAAGATTTATTCAATCGTGAGAGGAAGTTTGGAAACTGAACGCCTCGTGGACCATAATCGGACAAACTGTTTCGAATGCAGAGTGTTAAACAAGGGCGCTTAGTATTCACTAAAAGGGGTAAGAAACATTTAATCAAACTGGAGTAATTGTTATTATTAAACGTCTTTATTTATTTATTTTTTTTAATTTTACGAAGTGAAGAAATATCGCTATTTACATTCCATGTTATAAGAATATTGTAACTATATTGTTTAGAAATAACAATCGTTCAAAGTGTTAAATTGAAGAAGTACGAATTCTCTTATGACTCAATGTATTTAAAGTTGATTTTACCACCAGTTACCAAAAACCTTGCATACTATGAAGAAACGTTTAATACATTAACTCACATGTGTATCAGAATGATTTTGACTTATTACACGTTCGATGAATACAAAACAAGTATCGCTTGTACATATCGATAATCTGAAAGGTTTTTTAAAACTAAACAATATTGCTACTTTACAGACAATCAACGCGTTGTTACACACGCCTTTCCATATTTTCTCTTCAGCGCTCTGAATCTCCCTCCACTTTGGAAAACATTGATATAGGATTTCGATGATCAATATCGTAAAAAACAACGAGTTATACTAACCAGAGAAAAGATTTTCTGCAATTTCTTTTCACTCTCCCCGACCCATTTACTAAGACAATCAGAGCCCTTACGGGATATGAAGGAAACCTTACGTTCGGAATTGCTGCATTCTGCGGCCAAAGCGCTAGCTACAAGAGTCTTTCCTGTACCTGTGAATCAGAGATCGTCAATTGGAAATTGCGGTTTCCACAAGATTGTGCTTCATTACGAACCGTAGAACGCTTTAGTTTACCAGGAGGCCCGTAAAAGAGCAAGCCCCTCGGTGGTTTCAAGTTGAATTTCGCATAAACGTCACCGTACAAAAGCGGGAACAGGACTGTTTCCTTTACAACTCTGATATGCTTTTCCAGACCTCCGATGCAAGAAAAATCCTTCACGCCGGACATCTTTCGTGATACTGACGCCCAAACTTCTATTTCGCATAACCGACGAACGTATCCTCATTTAGATCGTTCGATTTTATACTTGTTGCTCTTCAAATTTCAAGCCTCCGAGATCTACTTCATATACCAGTAACATCGATGTACACATACATTATGAGTTTCTGTAAATTTTACTGGAATTTTTACACGATGTTTGGTTGATTCAAATCGATTCACAATATAATTTCATTATTTTTGACGTTTCGTCCATTCGACTTTAACGAAACATACGAATCGTTCAATTGCGATTTAGAGCAACATTCGTGTAATTCTATGAAATATGGTGATAAATACACAATCAGTCTAAAAGTACATACAGTGGCTCACAGTGAAAATCGTCCATCTAGTTATAAATTAAAAACTTAAACACTAATTATAAAAAGTTTTATTTCTAATATTTGGTCGGATTTCCTTTACTGTTCTCTACTTCTCTAAACCTATTATTAATCGATTTAACTAATTTTTCGGTATATTCAGAAGAAATTTTATTCCATTCTATTTTCAACGCTTCTTTTAATTGTTCTTTGTTTGTTATGAAATGTTGCCGGATTTTGGTCCCTAATTCGTAGCATATACAGGGTGTTCGGCCACCCCTGGGAAAAATTTTAATGGGGGATTCTAGAGGCTAAAATAAGACGAAAATCAAGAATACCAATTTGTTGATGAAGGCTTCGTTAAACAGTTATTAACGTTTAAAGTTCCGACCGTATTGAATTTTTTTTTCGAAAATGCGCAAGATTTTGGGGGTATGTCTATTGGCCAAAAATGATTGTAATTGACCCCCGCAACCGAAAATAATTTTTTCGGAATTAATTAAAAATTTTTTTTTTCGTCGAAAAATTTAGGCACCTACCCCCTTATCGATTTTTCTTAAAAATTCGTTTTTCATTTTTAGTAATTTTGTTTGACGCCCTACACAAAAGTTGTCTAATACTTTTTTGTAGGTACCCATGAGCTCTACTTCAGAAAAAAGTTTCATTGAAATATATTCACAATTGTAGGAGTTATGGCTGTTTCAAAATTGGACCATTTTTATGGGGTTTTTTTCATTTTGCAGGGTCAAGGACCAACTTTTCCAATATTTTTGCGATTTGTACATATTCTACACCAAAATACGCGTTGTTTGCTTTTTTAAACATTAAAATCGTCCAATCCATTCAGAAGTTATGACGTTTTAAAGATTCGCATGAAATTTCGGGGTAGCATTTCTGGCCTGACATTAGATTTTTGGTAAGGAATTTTTTTCTCGAAACTGAGTAGGATTTCGGGGGTATGTCTATTAACCAAAAATGCTTGCAATTGACCCCTGCAACTAAAAATAATTTTTCCAAGACGATTCGTAAGTCTTTTTTTTTACCCAAAACTTTCAGCACTTACTTGAATTTTTTTCTCGAAAGTGGGTAGGATTTCGGAAATATGTGTATTCACCAAAAATGATTGTAATTGACCCCCGCAATCGAAAATAATTTTTCCAGTACGATTTGAAATTTTTGAATTTAATTGTTAATAACTTTTTAACGAAGCCTTCATCAACAAATTGGTATTCTTGATTTTCGTCTTATTTTGGCCTCTAGGAGTCTCTACTAAAATTTTTCCCAGGGGTGGCCGAACACCCTGTATGGTCAATAACATTTAAGTCCGGCGACTGGGGTTGTGTTTCAATTACCTTTGGACAATTATAGAGTAACCATTCCTAAACGATTACAGACTTATACTTAGGGTCGTTGTCCTGATAAAAATAGAATGTATTCAAAATTTCTAATTTTTCGACACTTTCTTTCAAATTCTTCCTTAAAATATCTAAGTACATCCATCTGTCCATATTTCCCTCAATAAAATGTAATGCACCGACACCATTGGCTGCCATGCAGCCCCAAATCATGGCAGAACCTTTTTTAATTGTGGGGGTAATATTCTTTACATTTAATTCTGCATTCGGTTTCCTCCAGACTGTGACCCTCCTACCTGAACCGAAAATGTGAAATTAACTTTCATCTGCAAAAAGAACGTTTTTCTAAAACGAAAAGCCTTGATTAATGTACTACCGGGCGAATTCGATTCTTTTAAGTTTGTTCTTTGCACTGATAAACGGCTTTCTTCTTGCTACTCGACCATGATAATTATTTTTCCGTAGTATTCTACAAATATTTTCTGGGTACACCTTTTTATTTAAATGTACTTCAACATCTGCAGGTATTTCCGGGGGCACTTTACCTGGAATTTTTCTTAATTTGTCGCAAAACATATCGCTCATTATGATCGCTTAAAATCTTCCTCTTATTTTTTTTTTGTTTTTTTGATATGCAGTTTTCACTTTTAGATCTTTTAAAAATGCATTCTACTCTAGTATGACTTCTATTTATAATTTGTGCAATTTCACATTAAGATTTACCATTATTATAATGGAAAATTACTAATTTTCGTATCTCCATTGTTTCTTTTCTTTGAGAATTAATGAAATAGTGTGATAAAACTATGCTCATCTAATGCTTACTAAGCGAAAAAATGTAAAAAACAGCTGAACACACATATGTTAGTTAGGGGAATCCCCGAATATTAAAAATGGACGATTTTTAGTGTGAGTCAAATTTCATAAATGTCATTACATATATTCATTTTGCTTCATATATTTGCTAATATTTGGATTTCTTTTTATATGGAAACAAATAACAATAGAGATGAAACATTATTACGTTAATTACAAAAATCTCATGTTCATACGATGCATATTTTGGCCAAAATTAAGAAAGCGAATGTGGTGGACGATTTTCACTGTCAGCCACTGTACTCCGCACACCTTCTGTTTATTGTTTATTGCTCTAATGGGTTTCAATTTTCATTCGATTTTTCATTATTAAACTTTATTTTTATATGCAGTCAGTCAAAAGAGTCTCCATACACCGCATTGTACAATTTCAATGGGAAAAATATAAAATATATCATTTTTACGCTATTGTATTCAGAAACGTAATATTTATTATTAGTGTTGAAAGTATTTTAGTTTTGTGAAAGTGGATATCAAGTATTTATATTCTTTTTAGCACACCGCAAATATAGAATATAAAAAAATTGTATGTCACAGTTTCCATGGATGAATCATTGCATCTTATTCGTCAGGGATTTGCTAAAGACACTGTAAGTACTATAGATAATAACAATAACGACGTTGTACAGACTTGGACAGCGCTTATCAACTTCCTGATGGTGTCAACAGATGTGAACTCTGTGAAAATGCAACGACGACACAAGACATTCCTTCGTAGGTATTACGAAATCAGGATTGGTGGGATATGATTCTAAAATATTAATCAATCCACAAAGAATAATATGGAATATTATTGAATAAAAATAAAAAACAACGAGGCATTTGTATTCTGGCACAGTATGCAATCGAATATTGCCTTGTTATAATTTGTTACAAAACGTACAGTAAAATTTATCTTGATTCTATGGCTAAACGTTATTGTTTGCCTCAAAATTTATTTAAGGTATTATATATTATATATTATTTAAGGTATGTTACTATCGAATAATGTTTCGACTCATTCTTCAACTAACTTAACACTAGATTTACGGGCATTGAAAGCACGTATATTTATTGATACCTTTCGTGTTGACGATTATCTTAAAATACGATTTTTCTTTTAATTAGAATATGTATTCATGTCATTGCATCAACATAAGTTGTTAAAAAATAATATTTACGTGTTCTACAATTTTAAATATGGAATCTGACATCCGTCAAATTGACGGCTTCCGTAAATCTAGTGTTAAATGACATTAATTCACGCGTAAACTGGTTTAAATTAATGTATTAATCGAGGGATTGTAAAAGTATTTAAAGCTTATTATGCGTACATAAGAGAAAATAGCACTTTATCGATAAAAAGGGTTCCTAAAATCTATCAGCATCTTGAATGGAGTCAAAATCGTAGGCAATTCATAATCTGAAATTTCTGATAAAACAACGAAGAATGTATGGAAGAAGCTTTGTTTTTTTTTCTATAATGATGATCCTCGTGAAGTGACTGAAGATATTGTTAACATTGCGTTACATCTTCATTTAGAAATTGTTGAAAAGGGTTTCTTCGACTTATTAAATTCGCATAATCAAAAACTCGCGTTTGATGAGTCTACTGAAATTAAAAACCAATTTGCATTTGAGATAATACCTGAAAAACTGAAGAAGTATCTTTAGAACAAACCATGACTACTTTAAAATTTGCTGGAATGGCTAGAACTAACAGAATCGGGTTTAATAGTTTTACAAGATATTGATCCAAATGAACAGGGATCGTTAAGGGTTAATAATAGAATAAAACAATTACTTGTTTTTTGCCCTGAAATTTTACGTAAAAAAAAAAGAAGTTTCGTCAATAATCGTATAAACAGAGATAATAATACCGCTTTCATAATAATTAAATGAAGTTCTGCATCAAGAGTAGAGAGTATAAATATTTATAACCATTTATACATAAATAATACCAATATAATATATTAATAATAACAATACATAAGTATTATTAAAATTTAAATAGATAAAGCATGTAGTATGTACACATATAGTTTACACTTTATTTACTCTGACTTGCGTATTTTTTTATTTACATTGACTTTCCCGGAACCAATTAAAACGCAAGTCAGAGTTATGATTGTATTAATATTTGTCGTATACATATGAATATTTACTTGATCAATCTAGGCAAAGAACCTTTGTTTTTTATTTTATCTTTTAACCTATACGATAGTCATTCTGATTTATATTCGGTAACATGAGTGCGTGCCCAACATCCGATCAGTAGAAAGTGAGCAGAAACATTTGTTGATTGCATGGTCAGTGTCGCATCTATATTCGTCATTGTTCTACCCGTTCTTTTCTCCAATAGCGAGACGCTGTTTATCGCCAGTTTTGAATTACTCGTTAAGAACTTAAGAAACAGAATATGTGAATAAAAGTGTACGCAAAGCTGAGGTGCCACAAATTTTATTATGCAAAGATCGGAAAAATCCAGTCGCAAGCTATACTTCGAATCACTGACTCGCCGTGTTTGAAATTGGTGTAAAGCAATTTTTCATTTTAAAGAAGTTATCTAAATAATTTTGGTAATCGTATAGAATCGAGATGATTACGGCCTGTGAGTTATAAGAAAAAATCAGAAACAAGAGGAATGAAACGTAAGTAAGCAAATATATGACAAATATTAATATAATAATATGGTTGATTTATTTCAAATATTAAGAAACAGAAATGTAGATCTTCATGTGCTTAGTTCCCACATTAACTGTTCCTATGCTGTTACTATTTCTTTGCTCACTAATGTCCGGCTGTTCACTTTTTAATATTATCGCTATTATACGTAGAAATCTAAAGTATAGTCACGTTCTAAATAAAAGCCATTTAATTAGCATAAAGGTTTTAATATCTTTTACTGAGAAAATGATCCCTACTGAACATCTTATCTTCAGGATCAATTTTATCGAATATTTTTATAACCAAATTGTCGTTGATCGAAATGTAGCGTATTATTTGTGACAATATGTCAAATAACTTTTTTACACGCTGTATATAGTTTAGAAAGTATAAGTATAGTGTTAAACTATAGTTTCGATATAAATAGTATGGCAAAGGGTTAAATAAAACGATGTAAGATGAAATAATAGGATACATTGAAAAATTAATTATTTACATTGTTCGTCATTACATTCGTCATAAGTAAATATTACACTTTTTTAGTAAAATTTAAATCTAGATGCTTTTTAATTAATTAATAAAATAATATTACATAACATTATTTAACTAATCAAGTTTTAGTATTGAGCATTTTATAACATTCTAATTCAACATTTAACGTTTTATATCTAATAAAATTTGTAATATTTCAATAGTTTGAATGAAACAATTTGTTAACAGTAATTATAATTTTCAATAAAAAATCGAAAGCAATGTAATAGGAATTATAAACACTACACAAGTTATTACATTATGAAACTTCAATTTATTATGCTACAATGAATGACAATAAAATGTATCACCTATATGGTAAAATAAATAAGGCAGTGTATGCTTTTTTGCTTTCTTTTCTGAATGTTTTATACATCCATTTCCTATGCTTAATATTACTGTCACTCAAAGATCACACCAAAATGCATTGAACTCTAGCTCATTGTGTTCTTTGTTGACAGTAATGTTACAATCTTCATTATCCAAATACTTTTAGCAAAGTAATTATATTAGTTAGTTCAAACGGCAGTGGTTATGAGAACCTCTCAATTAATATAATTTACATGTAATTACACAGTACGTTTGCAATATTCTTGGTAATACAGAGATGATAGTACTTCAGAAAATAGCACCAGAAATTATTCTTGGAGTAATTACACGTCTCAGATTTGTATTATAAAGTGGAATGTAAAATATATCAATGGAAACAGAAAAATCACAATAATTCAATTAATGTTTTTATTAATTGCATGTGTGATTTTTCTGTATCATTTACTATTTATCAAGGTTAATATTTGAATTTTTATTATTGAGATGTATTACATAATTTCTTTGGCAAATATCAGCGATATCCATTTAAGGAATATCTTGAATTAAATAAAACATGTACAAATTTTATTAATTTAAGTCATAAGATGAATACACAAGTTCAAAACAATTTTTAGTATCGCTGAAATTTTTATTAATTATTTAAGAACTAGAAGCAATATTACAGCATACTTTTAAAATTTGGAGTTCCTTGCATAATATGTTTTATATTTCATGGTTGCTATAACAAATAGATCATATTACATAGCAGTAAGAATATTTCTACTATCTTTTTGTCTGGTTAATTTTTCTGATTATATCAGTATATGCGTAGTTATGTGGCACAAATTTGCGTAATTTTTAGTAGTTGTAAGAGGTATGTGCCAGAATAAAAGAAGATACAATATTCAGTCTACTAATTTCATTGTACTTCATTTTAAAAAATTCAGCGCATCGTTATATTAATGTCAACATTTTAAAAGATAGCTAAATCATTTTTATTTCGTTTACAAATACTAAAATAATTAGCAATCAATATATTTAATTTTGTTATTTGAGAGATCTTTAGACATTAGTTTTTTACTATTCAGTTCATTTCAAATTTATATAAAACAATATGTATGCAGGAAACATTTTTTGACAATTTACAATTAAGCGTTGAAACAATTTTGTACATGAAATTATACTATTTATTAGATATTACCAATCAAATCTTTTATGAATACTATAAGTAATTTATGATGAAAAAAACTAAGTCTTTTCGTGCGACGTATTTTAATTACATATTATCATTACTTTAAATCAATTAATATATCGCTGTGAAACATTGGACATATATCATGATATTAGTTACATAAATAGTTGTGTATTGTATTCATAAAATTAGATATATAAAATTATTTTATCTCAAAATTTGGTATTTACATTATTAAATACCACTAATTTACATTATTAAAGATCACGTGATAGGATATTGAAAATTATTTTGTTAATTCAATCTACACACAAGGTGTAACATACAGAGAAATAAATACTACGTAGTGAGCGTTTCTAAAGTTCAGTCTTTTCATTTCTATCTTCCTAATAAATTTTAAGTAATGACAATAAAAAGATTTAGCAATGATTTTAATTGTGAATTTATAAATTAAAAAAGAACCTATAGTAATAATTAATTTAATTTTCATACTTGAAAATTCTGGTTAACACGAAAATAATAATAAACTGTGAAACTAATTAACATCACTTTTCAACCATATTGTATTACATTTGCATACTATCAATGGCATATCATATTCCTAAAACATGTATTAGTTATTAATCACATAGCATTCTTTTAAGAATTTTTTAATATTATGTAATGCATAGACGATTGTAGGAATCATTATTAAATCCTTACTGTCCATGCTAAATAGTCGTCGTTGGAATACTATGTATATGTTCAAATATAATAGGAAGAACTTTGTTACTTGCACTCTAGAACGTATAAGAATCTTTTATCTCGCATACATTATCTGGTAACTACCCTTTCACAGTTACAGTATGAATCACAACCAGTATACGAATCTAGAATGTAAGGTTTATATTAAATATTTAATAATATACAGATAGAGTTTCCTCTGCATATGTTTAAGATTTTTACCGAGGTATTTCATATTTATAGTAAAGTTTTCAATTATGTCCATTTTTGCATTGACAGTAGAATGAAAACCTATTTATAATTATTTCACATATGGCTTATAACTTTGGTCAAAATAAATTGAAGAGCATGTACTATATTGCAATTATACCTTATCTACCATAACTAAACTCAAATAATCACTTACAAATAAATTTACCTATCTGTTTCAATTATAATCAATTAAATATACTAATATAAACAATTACTAATTCTGAATAACCTCATAACAACATTGTAATGATTCATTTTATTAATGGATATAAAATTTATATCAATGTTAATTTATGTTATTTTAAATAATTTTTATATCCATTCATAAAAATTCATTGTGTCAAATGTTATTCTAAATTGTATATATTAATCTAATATACTAAATTATTCATCATTTTTAATTATGAATATTTTGAATACCTATCAATTCATTCCTATATTTGAAATAAAAACTATAAACTGAGAAAATAATATAACAAATGATACCTAGTATTGACATCTAGTACAAATTACTGCTGAAAATAAATTATGTACAAAGCCAAAAGTTCCTAATACGTAACATTGCTTATAAGATTTGGAATGTATTTACAATCTCCTTTTTTATGAAATCAACTTATAAGCTTTCATCAATTTGCTAATCAATCAATTGACATGATTTCGTAAGTATATGCTTTGTCGTAATTAGTAAACAAAACTATGCTTCATAATATGCATTGTTCAAGAAAAGAGTTATAAAATTATATAAGATTATTTTGTTGAAATTAAAATTATATCTTTTATAATAAGTAGTGTTCTCTAAATCTTTTTAAAACAGGGCACATGTGATTTTATGTATGTGTGTTTGAACCTATGCATCAAGATATGTCTATGTTCAAAGTATTTGTTTTAAACATCTTTATCTAAAGAACTATAAAAATCCAAAGTAATAACTGGTGCAGATGAAGAATTTTTTGTGTATTTTACATCATAGTGATTTATCAAGGTGTTACTGTGTGAATGTACAATAAAATAATTTGATACAATGTTCTGTAAAATACCATATGTAAAAAACTATAGTTAAGTACATATTATATTAAATTACCATCATCTTTGTATAACCAGTGTCTGCAAAGTTTTGTTGATATGAAATAGTATACCTTTTAAAGGTATAACATATTACATATTAATTCAGAATTTGCACAAGTACCCCATTAAAATTGACTTGTATGAAAAGCAAATTGTTTACAATCTTATGAGAACTAATTCCATTATATCTGATTTTCCATGTCAATTTTTATAAATATCGTAATCAACAAAAATTTTAAGTAAAGTATTTCACTTTATCATTACAATTTTGTATGAAGAGAGGTCTAACGTCAGTTATTAATTATAGGTAACGAAAGCCGATGTGATTATAATAATTTATAATTTTATAATTAGAAGCTGAAGCAAACAGTTCAAATCGTTTTCCTTTAACTTCATGTATAATACTTCTTCCTTTGTTAAATTTAATGCACTGTTACATTTTACCGCGAGTTTAAAAACACTGAAGTTTAAATATACCATTATCTTGATTTCTTTTTTTATAAATATTTGTGTAATAATAAGAATTATTTCTTTTTAGTAGCTATTAGTAGCTGCAAAAACCAAAACAAGAAAAAAAAGATACTATTTCAAGTTATCACGTGATTTAACTAATCAATAATCTTTGTTCAGGGTAAATATACAAAAAAGTTTTGTTATAATAGTACTAAAGATAGCAACATGACTTATAGCATGTCAGTTTGGTTAGCAACATGATGAACTTTCTCGTACGTTGTCTTGAACTCTTCAAACCTTTTCACTTCCTTGAGCAAGTCCTATACATATTATAAATTATGAAATACATAATATTAGAGAAATTATGCTCTTTAAATTCTAACATATAATTAAAGAGTCAAAAGCAACAGCAAAATTTGAAGGACAAATGCAAATAACATATTAAATAATCACGTTGCGTAACATTGTTTAGTAAAAAATGCAGAAACATTAAAAAAAGCGAAATAAAAAAATGAATAATACACACATAAAGAAATTAATAGATGTATAGTATTTAGTTTAAAAGAGAATATTTACCTTTGGCAGTGATTTTCTATCATAACTCTGAGCATATTTTCCTACAGATCGGCTCAATTGTACATAAATGTCGCATAATACTTCTACAGGAAAATCTTTTGTAACATTAACAGTATGTTGCCATGCGTTCTCTAATTCGCTCTTATCTACCATAAGTTTCTCGTTTTCTTCGAATTTTGCTAGACTAGAATCGCTCTCAATAGCAAACGATAATTCATCTATACTTTCTCGTCTAGACGAAGAATTAGATCCACTATTTTCCATATTCTTATCTTCCTCCGTGAAAGATATCTGCATACTTTCATGTTCATCGATATGTTGATCACTGATGTTATTGGCCTGAATTACTTGGGCCTCTTTCGAATTCTCGTTTTGCGAATCATTCTCGGAATCGGAATGATCAAACAATGATACATGTCCATTCATAACACTGTTTGCTTCAGTTTCAAACTCCTGGAATTTTTCTAAATCAATACTTGTAGTTTCAGTAGTTAGGCAAACCTTGCTATCAAATGTAGTTACAGTTTCATCAAACGCAATTTTTTTCTTTTTATGAACTTTTTTCACGTAACCCCTGGCCCAAGCTGGTATTCGACGCTTTCTAGAACTATTAAATCTCTTTCCGTTTACAACAAGAGAATGACTAGGACTCCCGGTATCCTTTTTATCTGTTCGTTCAGTTGTGGATACGGAATGATCTGTTTTTGACTGGTTCTTATTTTCTGCTTCGTTGTTACACGTATCAGTAACTCTACGACTTTTAGAAATTTCGCGACATTTATCTTCAAAATCAGAATCTAACTCTGCTTTTATTAATGCGTATGCATTATCACGGAGGGAGCAAGCACGGTGCCTTATCAATTTATCCGCTGGATCTCTGTGAAAGAGCACAATAAAACATATATACGAATGGCAAAAAAGTACATCACTAGTGAAAAGCAATATGAACTAATATGAGTGGCCTTCAATAATATATACTCTTTTTTTTATATTTATAAAACTACTGAAATATGCATGAAAAATTGAAGACCACTTTTAACTACGGAGCAACAACAGCAACGGATAAACAGGAATGTCGGAACTACCTCTTCAATATTCCAAGGGAAGGCCTATCACGTAAGCTGACATGAAAACACACAACATGAATGTCAGTATGAACTTTAGCTCCATTATTTATATTTATATATTTAATTATATATATATTATATATATAATAAACAATAAAAAAAAAACGCTTATACTAATAAATATAAATAATAGTGTGTAAAGTACAAATCCTTTAAATACTAATAATGTTTCTATCAGAATATTAAGATATTTCTGAGCACATTTTTGTCAAAATATTAATATTTTTTAGAAATAATTTGAAAAGGAAACGGAGTTAATACGAACGCACTAAATACTTCTGTGCTTAATTGCACTTAATATTTACATATATATTTTTAGTAAATTTCAGCGACAATATACATGATATACATTAAGTATACTGACCTATCAGGATTATATTCCAAAGCGTTTTTACAAATCAGATCAATATCATCAAGAAAATCTCGAGCACAAAGGTAACAGTGCATATCAATCTTTGTCATCATTGTTTCCAAGTCCATAGGCTGTTTTATTATCATATTATAATCTGGTACTTCTTCTGTGTCTACTGGTTTTGTAAACATGAAAAATCTGCAACACAGGCTAGTTAACTCGATATCAGTTAACATTTCATGAAGTACATGAAAAAATGTAATACTATAAAAATACTTACTGTCTATTCCGCGCAAGTTTCGCACAAATTTCCCTTAAGAAAATTCTTAACTCTCTTAAGGATACTTCTTGTTTTTCATACATAACTTTTTTCTCTTCCTCCGTTAATTTCATTGGCATAGGATCCGGTGCTAAAGGAAGTTCTTCTAAAACTTCAACTTTGTCATCTTTTATTTTTGGTAGCTTCAGGCTCTGAACCATGAAAATATGTCGAAAGAATTTCGATCTTTGATCTGCCGTTGGTGTTTTCATCAAATAAACTTCTCCACGAAGTTCACTAAAAAGACTTCGTAGTTGGCTAGGGAGATCTTGATATGTTGTATCACTTGTAGCTAGAATTAAAATAGGCAATGAAGGAGCAAGCGCTGCAATACGACACAAGAAAACCGCTTTTACAGTTTCAGGTACAAGTGGCCACCACTGATCTATCGACCGAATATAAATTATGGACGGTACATTCCTGGCAGCTTCATTAAATACCTACATTAGAAAAATGAATGTAGTCATGTATGGAAATGTACTTTACTTAATTAATATTTCGTTTTTACTATCATCGATAACCAACCTGCACGCAGGTTTCTTCTGGAGATCGTCCACTTTCTGCAAATAGAGTACTAACGTCTAGTGTTTGAACTGGTAGATGTTCCATATGGTACAATAATGCTTGTGCTAAGTGTGGCCCTTGACCTTCAGATAGATTTCCACCAGAAATTAATAGTCTTGGGCGATGTATTCCTGTGCTAATTTTTACTCTGACAGAACATTTAAGATAATAACATTAAATTCAAATATGATTGTCCCTCGCCCAGCCAACCGTGTGACCGCAACCAACACTGCGCGCCAACACTAGATCAAAATGACTCAATTCTGGCTGGGCGACGATTATTATTCGTATAATAGTATTTTATATATTACATCATAAATACATATGAGACTTTATTACTTTGCCATAATAGGGTTGATTCCTTGAGGAAATATTCCTTTTACTGAACTAAGTAACTCTTCTAGCGGAGGTCCTAATAGCGGTTCTATAAAAGGTTGTAATTTTCTTCGAGAACAAGGTGATACTCTTTGCGATGATGGAACAAGTATAGAACTAGCTTGTATAAAATCTCGTTTTTTTACCTGTAAAAGTATATATAATATGGGAGTGTCAACAATGTATTATACATTCACTATTCATTAATAAAAAACATACTGCAACTCGTTCAGGATCTAAAAGTAATCTATTGCTGGTCATATATATTTGGGGGTATGTTCTTCTCAAGCCTTGTAAAACTGCTTCGGTACACAAAGCTCGTAAATCTGAACCACAATAACCCGTTGCTTTCTCAGCTAATACTTCTAATAATTGATCCGATGGAGGATTTTTCCATTTACTGACATGGATTTTTAATATTTCTAGCCTTTCTTTCATAGCAGGCAAGGGAAATAATAATTCCCGATCAAAACGACCAGGTCTGCGTAATGCTGGATCAATAGCATCTATCCTATTTGTTGCTCCAATAACTATAACCTGTTGTCGAATGAACAAAGGATGATAACCTGTTCTACATATTAAGCAGTTACAGTTAAAAATATTTTACCTCTCCCCTATCACTTAGGCCATCCATAAGCGCCAAAAGAGTAGACACAATACTAGCATGAATCTGATCCTGCTTCGTACTTCTAACAGGTGCAAGGCCATCTATTTCATCAAAAAATATTATGGACGGTTTCATTTGTTGAGCCTGCTCAAACAACAATCGCAATTGGCGTTCTGATTCTCCAACCCATTTGGATAGACAATCTGCACCTTTTCGCATAAAGAACGCCATTTTCCTACTACCTTGACTACATTCATTTGCCAATGCTCTAGCTATTAATGTTTTACCAGTTCCTAGGTAAAAATTTAATATTTAATATAAATTATAATAATATATACATATTTATATATTAATAAACCCTATAATTTACTTTGAATATACTTATTAATGTAGTTATGTAGATATACACAGTAATACCTGGTGGACCATGAAATAGTACTCCTTTTGGTGGAGTAATATGGAAACGATCAAAAACGTCTGGATACATCATAGGAAAAACAACCATTTCTTTAAGGCAGTGAATGTGTGACTCTAAACCACCAACATCATTAAACCTAATGTTAGTATCTAGAGTGATTGGGTTTATATCTGCTTTACGATCAGGTGGTCCACCTTGGGGCATTGTCGATTGTCTGTTATAAAATTAGTAAAATTAATAACTTATGGTAGAATAATATCAACCTTAACTGAATTTCTTTTCAAATCTCACCTTGCTTTCTTGCTTTTCTTCTTATCATAACGTTGGGGTTCTGAATCACTAGAATCGCTAGAACTTGTACTTTTGCTTCTATGTTTACGTCTTCTCATGGAATTACTAAGAACACTTCTAAGTGCTTTTATAGATCGTCGTACTGGTTCTACATTAGCTTGAAATCTATCTACAGCCGGCTTTTTTTGACGTAAACTGTACTTTCTAGGACCAGGAGAATCCGAAGATTCACTTAAATCACTATCCACCACTGTGAAATAATCGAGTATAAATAATATAAGCACGTTATTATTAATTAACGAAAATAGTCATATATGTATATTAAACGTAAACCTCGAACCTGTAAGCTTCTTACCCCTTGGTAATTGCCGTTGTGCCGTCCTTCTAGTTCGTTTAATACGCGTATACATATCTTCGTAACCCTATAAATCAGATTTATATTTCATTATTATCTCATGAATGTACAAGTAAATTAAAAAATAATATCGATAAATTGTTTTATATTAAGAATTCATAATAAACTATATATTTGTTCATATTGAAAAAATTTCAGAAAATTATTTTACATCTTCGTTTTCAGAATTATCATTATTTTCCGCTTTTTCGCTTTCTTGTGAACTATCTTCATCAACTTCATCTTGTTCCACTTTAGGCTTTTCATCTTTTTCAATTAAATTTCCACCAAGTCTCGTTACAGGTCCCTCTTTAAGTCTGCTTGGACTATCAGACTTACTTGTTCTATAAACAAATGTTTCCAATACATGTATCTAATCTCGTTTATAATATATGAATCATATTCACAGATATTTACCTTACGTCCTTTTCTTCATGTGACTTACTTCTGGTTTCTATTTTATCTTTATGTTCTCTGTCTGTTCTTTCCCGTTCTTGCCTATCTTTAAGTTCTCTAATATCTTTTTCTTGTTCTGATTTTTCTCTAAGATCACGATCAGCTCTACCTCTAAGTTCCCTACTACTTTGTCGATCATGTTCCGTTCTTTCCCTCATATGCCTTTGTGAATTCTTATTAGGAGGATGATTTTCACGTGATCTGAGAGGCATACGCTCTCTGAGATCTCGTTTTCTCTCAGGAACTTCATCCACCATATCTTTATCAGATGAAGAACCATGTTGTTGAAACATAGGATAACCTTTTAACGTTTGTGTTCCTATAAAAAATTATAGATATTTAAAAAAATGTAATAATAATAATAATATCTCATAAAAGAATGGTATTGAAATTTTTTCAGACCCAACAATAACATATATATATGTATATATTAGGGCAATCCCTATTTTTATACCTCAGAATTCTTTTAACTTCATCCTCCAACATGGTTCTAATGTTTAATTAAATAATTCTTGAAAAATATGAACTTGATCGAAAAAAAAACGGGCCTTATAAGCTTAAGGGTTTACGTCTAAAACTTAATGTACACAATTTTGTTGCTTCAAGTGGTCCTATATTAAAAGTGTCCATCTACCTGGCTATTATATTATTTTTCTCACTTATTAATATGTAGATCTTTTATGACCTCTTATAAAAATCGCTTTAGAGTGCCTTTTTTTTTAATTCATAAAGGGAAAATCTATACGTAAAAGTAAAAAGGAAACCTTTTAGCAATTAATTCTTTATGCCATAAAAATTTCAATAGTTTTGACACATAATTTTTATGTTTTGATCCTTGCAAAATTATGCCAAATATCTTCTAAAAAATGAAATAATTGTTATTTAAAAGAATTTTATAATCTTTTCACTGAATCAATAACAGAAAAAACACCTTTGTGTTGAATTAATTTCGTAAATTTATTTATAAATATATGTAAAAATTAAATAAAGTAATAAATTTTACAAATTTGTTTATAAAAGTAAAAAAGTTCATGTAGCCGGTATTTTATTTAACTTAAACAATTAGAATAATAGTATTACTCGCCTTCAAGTATGAAATGAAAAATGTATTTAAAATATTCATGACTATAGTAAAATAATTATACATTTGCAGCTACCACATGGTAGCAAAGTGCAAATTAGCCAAAGGGTCAAAATGAAAGAGTAAAATGTACCATAAAATATTATATAAATAATTTTGTATTGAATGTAATTTAAAAGTATTTTTTACCTAAAATCCAACTAGTATTAAGATTATCATATGTTTGCATTCTGTTTCGGGTGCTACGACGAACACTTGAATTATTCATAGATATATGGGAATTAGAGTTTGAATGTGATCGTAAAGTACGTAAACTTTGAACCCTCCTGGCACTAGAGCTAAGACGCCGACTTCTTGGAGAAAAAATATCTTCTTCTGTATCCATTGAATCCAATGCAGCATCATCATCTGACATTATCTAAAATGTATCAATTATTAATTATTAGTTGTTTCATATTCAGACTAATTCAATCATATTATAAGATAATAAATTTATCAAATACATTATAGTATTATAAATTTATTATACAACAATATATACTCATACACAAAAGTATTGAACGCTTACATTTATAATATTCAACTAATAAAATGTATATATTAAACTGAAACATTTGATATAATATGATACATGTATCAAGGAATGGGTCCTAAAATTACGTAAATAAAATTAGAAAATAATTCAACGATATATACCATTTCTATTGTATATTTATTATAAACATGTATAAGGAGTTGTTCACGAAAGTATTTGAATTGAACATTTAATAGTTATTTAAATTAAATACACTTTTTATCTGGTCCAAAACTTACTTAAATATACTTTCAAAATACAAAAAAAATAATATTCTGTTTAAATATCCACATGAAATTAACTACAGATAAATAATAGAAGAAGTTACAACAATATTAACTGTTTTCTCGACTATAACAATACATATAGAAAACTGACGAATGGGCAATTGAAAGAGTTGTTGGATTCAATTTTTTTTCTTTTGAATAAAACAGGATCATTTTAATCGGAAAGAAATAATATTTCTATTTTTATGCTTGACTTCATTGTTTTATTGTAATATGCTTATGATCTTATAAAAAATTAATATCGCAAGAGCATGTTCGTATTTGAGGTATTCTTAATAAAACAATTAGACTCCAATAAAATTAATATTAACTTTAATGCAAACATGAATTGTATGACTGCTGGTGTGGTGTGATATGGTATGTGGCTAATTGAAATACATTTCAGATAATGAACTACTGGTGAAATACTTCAATAAACTGAACAACATAACTTAATATTCCAAACCCTTTACATTTAATTCTTTGTATCAAAGATCACTTTTAATATTATAATGTAATGTACTAATAAATACATATTACTGCCACTTACAAATTGCTAGATCTGAAAATACGTCTGTTCATTTAAAAAAAGAATAGTAGCTAAGGGTTACACCACCTTGACAGGCTCCAAATAAGCAGTATTTCCACAAATTTTTTATAGGAACTGTGTACATTCAATCAAAATGATCTATTTATCATATACGAAGCATTTCTTGAACTTTTGAAAACAATATTTTTTTAAATATCTATGTCTATTTATATTAGAGAAAATGGCGTTATCCCAAATTGTACGTTATACGCTAGTATGAGGTAACTCAAAAACAGTTCAACCAAATTAACTGAAATTTAATGTACATATTCTCAATGACAACCTTTATCAGTTCATGTGCAGTTTTCTTTCTTTAATTAGTTCTCAAGGTAGTGATAAAAAATGTTGTGGTAAAAGATATATTTTTTTTAAACTGTTACAATTTTTACAATTTTTTAAAATTTAAAAAAATCACACATGTCAACCAATAGAGAATATTATTGAGAATATGTCTCCCAAATTTCATTCAATCCGGTTGAATAATTTTTAAGTTATCACGAATACCAATATACCACACATAATTTGGGGTAACTCTATTTTTTCTGTTATAAATAAACATAGACATTTAAAAAGATTGTATTTAAAAGTTTAAGATATGCTCCATACATGATAAGTATATTATTTCGACTAAATATATATGTTTCCTATACAAAATTTATAAAAATACAATTCATTTGAGATCCATCAAGGTGATATAACCCCTTAAAAGAACAAAACTGATAACTAAAGGAAAGATATTTCTCTTTTTAAATAATACAAATTATGTCCTTATAACATTTTATTATATCTTTCAATATAAGAGAACAACTTAGATACTATATTCAATGGACAATCTTGTACGTTAATATAGGTCAGACATCTATTATGTTTACATGTACAAATTAAAAAATAGACTGATTTATAAGAACAATAAAATTACAAACATATTTGTAAAAATGTTTAAACAAGAATATATAAATTTACTCTGTAATGTAAAAAACTAAAAACGAAAGACAATGTTTTTCGACAATTAACAGGTGTTTTTTCTCATTTTTTTCTTTTTTATATAATGAAACACCACCCACTTGAATAGTTTTTTGTAAAGTCGACAGCATAAAAATATATACAAAATGTTTTTTAAGAAAAAGTAATGACAGAGCTGATAAAGAATTGTATAAAATACAAAACAATAGAAATTAAATGATACTGTCTATAGTAATAATAAACAAAGCACCATGGAAGCAATTAGTGTCTTCCTGAAACAGACGAATTTTAACCTCTGCAATCGTTTAATATTTTAAACCTTCGGAGTAGAAAATATTTAATATTTTGCTATACGAATTACCTTCATCTGGCCAGTTCTTGCTGCCAATTTTTATTTAAATTAAAAACAAAACTTATAATGTCCGTCATATGCCTCAGGTAAAGGAACACCACTTTCTCGATCGAGTTCACGTAGCGCATGCACACTGAGGCTCCACAAAGGTCGTTTTACGATCGACTATCACTTAAAATTATTATACACTAAATCATGGGAATTGAAAGCTTGCATAATGCAAATTAAAACTAAAGAGTTCGTAGATACGATAGAAAATTTTTTTTCTGTCAGCGATTACAAAATTTATATTGGAAACAGTCTCTGCATATGTGAACTCATACTGAAATTAGCTGTAAACGTATCCATAGACCTAACCTAACCGTTTGCCAACAGGCTCACCTCGAAACATAAAGGGTGTTCATCATAGCGATGACTACAATTATTGAGTTGCTTCCAACTATTTGTCAAATAAAATTATAAACAAAAGTCTACCAATTTTCAACAAGAAATACACGATCATAACTACAACTTTAGAATTATGTTCATTTTTGCAACGGAAATTTAAGTAATTGTCATTTTTAAATGGAATCGTATTATTTCGTTTTGTAGTATTGAAAAAGGGGTGCAAATAAATGTATCGATAGTAACCAAAATTAATTCTTACTAATATTCGCACTTAATAAAACGCACTTCAAATACGTAGAAGTATAATTTTAAGTATATGGTTCTATTTTAAATGGATAAACTGTAAAATAATGTTTTTCACGATGATTCTATTTTTTGTGACAGATTAATTTTGAAATTACTCTGTTGCCAATTTATACCTCATTGAAAACTGACAAATATTTATTTATACTTTTTTTGACATATCATCGAAAGTGATTAAAAAATTACCGAGACTGATATAATATAAAAATTAACATTTCACGATGTAATAATGTTATTGTACGCAGTAAACATACAGTATATAGTATTTTCCCGCTAATTTTTGTTATATTATATACGTATTTCATTCTCTTAATATTATAATAAATAGAATTATACAAAATTTAGGTAGGCTTTTAACAAAATGTATACATATTTTGAAATATTATGAAGATTTATAGAGTTATACTGATTGATTGATTATAATATGGAATTAGAACTAGTAACGATACAATTATCGAATGCCGAATTAATAATAAATTATTAAAGATATCGGTTGAATATTAACTTAAAAGTGAAATATTACTAATTAAGAATCTGCTGAGAAAATACAATAAGTTTTATAAAACAGGGCAAAGTTTAAAAAGATTTGGTGAAAGAATAGAATGATACAGCTTTAAATTATCGTTAAAATAATTAATAATTATATTTTTATGATATACATAATATTTTAAAAAATGTTACAATTTAAAAAATATGTTAATGTGTAAAGCTTGAACTATATTTCGATCTTAAAATTTGTTTATTTATAGAAAAGTATTTTTTTTATGATACATTATATATTAGATATATAATTTACAAATGTACAAATATAACTGAACTGTATAAATATATACATGTAATACTGTTATATTGATAAAGTTTTTAAACTAAAAAAAAAATATATTTAATATGAAACGTTAATAATATAATATATTTAGCTTGTAGTTTTTTTGTCCTATATTCGTTTTAAATCTGTATATTCCTTCATTTTTATTTATTCTACACTTTATTTGTGATACGTGAATAATTAATATATCTTTAAGCTTTTTATTTTAATTGTTTTTAATAATAGTACTGAATGAAATCTTACTCGATTTTGAATCGATAATGTTGAGTTTAACATTGAAAAGATTAAGAAAATTTAATAGTTTTTCAAAATATGTAATTATACCATACAATTTCTCGCGTGTGTGCTTGCGGTACATACATGTAATCTGTTTAAACTACATACATGAGTGTGTCGTGTTACTTTTAATAATTTGTAAAAGACATTTGATATTATTATATGATTATTGACTAGTAAGACATTAAGGTTTATATATTTAGCACATATTTTACCTAACAAAATTATTTTTCTCCTATTTATTATAATTGTAATATTACAATCTGTTTCGTTTTATAGGTTATGGATGTGTACTGTAATCGTATAAAAGACTGAAATTTTAAAATATTTTCATCGATTATTAGCAATATATCTTGTTCAAATGTATTGTAGTCCAAAAAATCGTGTTATAGACTATTTATCTTTTTTTCGTTCATTGCGTGTCAAATTTGGTAAGATGTGATTTAGTATGTATTTACAAAACAATATAAATATTACCATATGAAATTAATGCACATGAGAAGATGTATATTGCAGTAGAATAACATAAACTTAAATGTATTTAACTGATATTTGTTATATAATACTTGAGAGTTTTGGAGGCATTATTGTGTTTCTAATATAGAATGCCCTAATTATTAAGTCCCATTAAGTCTTGTCGCTACTTTTATTATATACTGTCTCGCATGGAGCATTTGAACTGTTTGGTTGGAGCATTAAGGATTTCCCTCAACAATTTAATTGTTGGAAAGTTTTTAAGTCTATTCTTTAATTCGTTGGATCTTAGTCTTTTAAAAAACCTTCATAAATAAATTAAGTTGAATAATAGTACTGTGAAAATGATGGAGAGAAGAAATTTAGTAAAACAAATATTTCATATGTCCAACTCAATATATTATATTTTAATAATACTAACACAGGATAAATAGCATTTGTTTCATGTATAATACTTTAATTCAAATATTCTTTAACTTATAAATTGTTTAATAACTATACTGAAATAATTATTTATTGTCAGATAATAATTATTATAGCAGCATGTCTGCTCCGGTTGATACTATTGAAGACACGAACAACCTTCAGAAAATTAACAAAAGACAAATAGTCAATGAAGACGATGAAGTTGCAGTCAAAGTACAGAAGACAGAAGCAATTAACGAAGTGGTAGAAAGAGTAAAAAGGAAAAATTTTGTAATAATGATGGGTTATTATGGCAGAGATTATTTTGGTATGCAAAGAAATCCTAATACAAAAACTATAGAAGAAGATTTATTCATTGCTTTGTTGAAATCTAATTTAATTACAAAAGAACAATATGACGATATTAGGGAAATTAAATTTCAAAGAGCTGCCCGTACAGATAGAGGTGTGTCAGCAGTTCGGCAAATTGTTTCTCTGAGGTTACGTAAGTAATTTATTTTCCAATAATATATCTGATATAATTATAATAGACTAATTTTTAGATTATTCTATATTAGAAAAACAGTTTGATTTGTAGTTTTATAAATATTTAAGCATATACAACAACACAATATAATATACTTTAATGGACTTTAATATACTCTAATTAACAAATATTATCATTAAATATTTTAACAACAATATTTTTTAGCAAATCATGCAAATAAAGAGGAAATAAATAAATATCTTCCAAAAGAAATTAGAGTATTTGGTATAAGGAGAGTAACAAAAGGTTTTAATAGCAAAAATCAATGTGATGCAAGGACATATAGATATGTTATTCCTACATTTGCACTGGCTCCAGAAGATCCAAATTTTTTACAAACCAAAGAAGAAGAAGGAATAGATGCAGATAAACGACTCGAGCAACTTTTAATAATAGATGAAAAACCATATAATGAATTTCGATTGACTACAGATATGCGTGGTAAAGTAAATGAAATTCTAAAGTTATTAGAAGGTACACATAATTTCCATAATTTTACATCAAAAATGTAAGTTATTTTAAACAATAAAATACTATTATATAATAAGCAAGAATCGAAAAATTCTGTAAATTCTTTTACAGAAGACCATTGGACCCACGTGCTCAACGTTATATAATGTACTTTCGTTTTATCGAAACATTTATTGCAAATAACATGGAATTTGCTGTGCTCGAAATTAAAGGCCAAAGTTTCATGTTACATCAGATTAGAAAAATGGTATCGTTGGTAGTAGGAATTTCACGAAATATTATTACAAATGATATTGTTAAAGATGCATTTTCGGTAGAAAACATTGATATTCCTATTGCACCAGGTTTAGGATTGAGTTTACACCATGTAAGTTATTTAAATTTTAACTAAATCTTTTTCATTAGATGAACTACGATTTATATATATATGTACATATCAAAATTATATTTTATTTTTTTTTAGGTACATTATAAATATTATAATGAAAGATATGGAACAGATGGAATCCATGAAACACTGGATTGGGAAGAATGCAACGAAGAAGTAGAACAATTTTATAAGGATTACATTTTAAAAAGTATTGTTGATACGGAAACTACTGAAAAAACGTATCCTTTCTTACATAATTATTTATGTATGGAATATCTTATACAAAATGTTTTTCTTAACTAATATAATCTAGGACATTAAACTGGCTGGCAAGTTTTCTGACACCAATGAGGTTTGCATATAGAGAACCTGTCGCATGATGAAAATGTATTTCATTATAAATAACATTGTATTTACATATTTGTCAAAAACTATATTAAATACATTTCTCAATAATCATAGTTAAATATTTTTTAAATTACAATATGATTAATTATGAAATTTGATAAATCTTGTTTAAGTGTTATCTTCACCACGTTTAAATTTTGCTTATTGTGAGAATATTTTACCTTGAAAATGCCACTAAATTAAGTTATCATTGTCTGTTTATTAATTATAATAAGTAAATCGTTCGTTTTGATTTTTCTGGTATATGCAAAACAGCTTGGCATATCAGTTGTATATTATTTACGTATTTTTTTATTCGTAATCTTCGGATGATATATGCTGCGTATTTCCCCTTGCAATACACAGCATACACGTGCATGCACATACACACACACATACAGAGACGCGACGCTAGCTTGATCCGTGTTCGTTTGAGTTTGGTAAATCCAGATTGACTCAGGACTTGCAGATGATCGACGAATAAAAGTAGTGAACGAATAGGTGACTCGTGTCTTTTTGCAGTTCAATTCATTACTATGAAATCTACGATAAATATAATTATTTTAACAATTACGTGTAAGCAAACATTTATATTGCATTATAAATTTGTATATCTCTTAAATCAAATCAAATTCGAAGTGTAATTTTAAAAATGAAAAACTATTCATTTTAAATAATTTAAAGAATATACTTAGTGTTAAAAAGTAAATTTGACATGTGATTTAATAATTTCTAGTTTTTAAATTATAATAATTAAAAATTACGCATTGTTTCTAATAAACATGAAAAACTGGTTTATTAGATTCAAGAATTATGTACAATGTATTTCAAAAGTATCTATAATATATGAGTTGAAATATGAACAATTTTGTTCATGTTTTCATTTATTTGATCCTTTTATTTAAAGATGTCTAATTTCAAGTCAAACAGAATTTTAAAACTTATAACTTACTTTAGCTTTTCTGATATTTTAGTAATTGTAGTATAATGTAGTAATAAAAATAAAGCATATAGTCAGCTTCAAAACCAGTTTGATAATGACCTTGAACTTTTGAAAGGAAGATCTTTGTATACTATAATCAAAGATTCAATCATATATAATAATAGAAAGCAATTATGGAATGAAATTACATTGTTTCTTTAGAAACAATTTATTGTCAAATATAATCAAATATTATCAAATATAATCAAAAGTATAATATGTAATAAAATGTAATATAAAATGTATTACATGCTATTTATAATATAAATAATTGTAGATTTGCAATAGAATAAAGCAGAAGCAAACATTTCAGAAAAAATAGTATATTTCTATTTTCTTAATAGGTGTAATAGAATATGGGTATGGACAAAACAACAATTGTGGGTGAGTGTAATAAATTTTAAATATCTAAAAATATATTTATCAATAATGAAGTTTTTTGTAATTGAGAATGACAAATTATGTATTGTTTTTTATCAACAGTTTGGACAAATTTAGGTGTAAAAATGGACATTGTATAGCAAGTGAATTGTTGTGTGATGGGCGACCAGATTGTAAAGATCAGTCTGATGAAACCTTTATAGAATGCAGCAAACCAGAAATTACATGTCCTGGATATGCATTTCGATGTGCATATGGTGCATGTGTAGACGGAGATTCTACTTGCAATGGAGTGAAAGACTGTTTTGATAATAGTGATGAAACATTATCCAGATGTTTAGGTACTCAATATAATGCATCTACATGTTCAACAAATCAATTCAGCTGTGATAATGGACAATGCATATTTGCAAGTAGTTTATGTGATGGTACTCCTGATTGTACAGATAATTCGGATGAAACATTTATTCAATGTGGATCAATTCTGTAAGTTTAATATGAAGAAATAGAAAATGAGAACTTATTATATTATGAACAGTTTATAGTTATAATATGACTAAAATTATATTATAGTTTTTTAATCTTTGTACTATATAGAATGTGCTAAAATTAATAGTCAAAACTTTAGGTACATACACCCGTTTAGTTTGTTTTAATGAATACTATATGTACTCAAAGTACAGATTATTCATTTTAGCACATTTTGACAATATATAGACAATAGATAATTGGAGGGTTGAATTTATACAATATACAGTTATTTTAAAATTTTTATAGTTGCTCACAGTTATTCTTCCGTTGTCATTATGGTGCCTGTATTGATAATGACTTAAAATGTAACGGAGTGATAAATTGTGCAGATGGTTCAGATGAAGATTCAAGAACATGTAGAGATGTTACAGAAACTACTACGAAAAGATTTGAACCACCTGTGACATCTCCTTGGACTCCTAAACCTACAAGACAATTTTGTAGTGCACCACCACAACCTGAAAATGGTTATTGGAAATTACATAAATCACAATGTTCTACAGGAGAAAATTGTGATATTGAGCAGGGTATTGAATTACAACTGGGGTCATATTTAGTTTATACGTGTAGACCAGGCTATAAAATCAAAGGTTCACCTGATGTAGTCTGCGGTGTGGGAGGTAAATGGTTAAACATTCCAATTTGTACAGGTATGTAAACATCACAATGCATAACGTACATATAGAATTGCATACAAATATTATGAGTAATTTTCCGTATTTCAGAAATACGTTGCAAATCTTTATTTTCATCTTCAGTCAGTGCACAATGTAAATATGATGATGTAGATGTATCATGTGACTCTGCTCGACCACGTACACGGGCACAATTATCATGCCGCAATAGTTACCGTCCATTAGATATAACATCTCCCTTACATTTGCCAATTAGATGTAATGAAAATGGTCAATGGGAACCAGAGCCGATACGATGCATCCCAGGTCCGCCAACAATACATATTTATGTTAATGGAACTTCTGTCTCATTGCAAACTAATCCACAGACGAATAATGCTACATTGATAGAAGTATTAGAAGATAAAATTATTATTTACAGGAATAAAGGAAATGAAGTTAAATCAGACTTTAATGTTGGAATTGATAATGAAAGTAAAAGTAGAGATATTATTACAGAATATTGAACTTTTGTCAATAAAATATAAATAATTTCAATAATCGTATTGATACATGTAATTTGAAATTAGCAAAAGGAACTCCCAAAGAATTTGTATTACATTCTTATATATACGTTGAGATAATTCACATATAAATCGCGATATTGTGCGTAAATGTAATGAAAGAGTATTATACGTTTTTACTTATTGCCACCTATTGGTTGAAATTATGTTTATAATTACTTAATAAATACATTGATGTTCTCATTTGCTTCCAAATTTATTACTTATTCCTACGAAGTATTACTAATTTAAGAAATAAATGTGAATTATCTCTTGCAAATTATTATCTGAGATTGGATGCAGTATGTAGAATTTACAGTTAATTTTTCATGATAATTTACTGTTATTTTACAGAGATATATAAGTTCATATAATAATGATATTGAAAGAGTTATTTACTATATAAATGTTATCAGTATCTTAATTGTTACTTGTCTTTATAATTTATATAATAGTATCTATATAATTGATTCTGAATAATTTAACAGTTTAAAAATGTATTTTAGAATGTGGTGTTACTCCTCCAGATACTACACCTCTTATTGTACATGGAACTCGGCCTAATATTACTGAGTTTCCATGGCATGCTACACTTTATAGAGCAGATACACCTAATGCGAGTAAAGAATTTATTTGTGGCGCGACTATTATTCATGAGAGACTTTTAATAACAGCAGCGCATTGTGTTTACATTGAACGTAACAAGAGGTTAGATGATCCTTCAAAATATTATATAGCAACAGGTAACATTTACAGAGAGTACGATTCCCCTGTTCATAACCCATTGACCGTAAAGAAGGCAAAGGTTCTTATATTTGTATTATTACAATTGTTTAAAAATAATATTAGTGATCATAATACTAACGTATATTTTTTATTTCAGGTGAAAAAAATATACATTGTTTGTAATTACTTGGGTCTGGAGGGAAATTATGCTGGAGATATAGCTGTATTAGAAATCACAGAACCATTTGTATTTTCGTATCTGTTACTGCCAGTGTGTTTGGACGTTTTCGATCAAGTCGAATTAGAAGCGGGAGTTTACGGAAAAATAGCAGGATTTGGTAGAACTGCGGTTGGATCGTCTAGTGCTGTCTTGCAATCAATTACAGTGCCATATGTTCCTTTGAATCAATGCATATCATCAAGCATTGCTTACGAGACTGAACGATATATTACTATTGATAAATTTTGTGCAGGTTATACAAATGGTTAGTAAAAAAAATGAAATAATCAGTATATTATTTTCTTTCTTTCTTTTTATATCTAAATGGGAACATTTATACTTTCTGTAATGTATTGTGTAGTATATTGAAAACATGAACATTTATAGGATCGTCAGTTTGCGATGGTGACAGCGGCGGTGGATTAGTTTTTAGAAGAGGAAATTTGTGGTATTTGAAAGGCATTGTTAGTGTTAGTCTTGGCGTAGCAGTATCAGGAGCGAGTACAACTTGTGCCACCACTTCATATTCCCTATATACAAAAGTATCTCGTCATATGTCATGGTTACAAGATATTATTCTTAGATTACAAACACAAAAACCATTTTTTTCGTGTCCTACAGCATATTAATTTTTTACATTAAGTTTAAGTATGGAAAATAATACACATTTTATATGATCAAATTATATTTTAAAAGAACGCATTTATATATACAATACACTAATACATACTATTTTACTATAAGTACTTTTTATATACGAAACAATTTAAAAAGCAAGATAAAACATACATAAATGTATAAAAATACATGTATCTATTATTAAAATTCTGTAAATATCACACAATATCAAACCTATTTTTGTAGACAATTTAATATTAATAATTCATTGATATACACGTATCACACACATTCCGGTTGTGTTAGATTTTGTTTATTGCGAATACTTTGTGACGATGATTTAGACGAAGAGGTATTGAATGTAGTAGTACCTATAAAATAATACAAGTTATATTATAAAAATCGTTATAATGCACTGTACTTATAACATTAGAAGTATCTTACTTTCAATATGTACATTTTTGAAACTTTGTTCAAGTTCATCAACATCGGAATCTAATTTAGTACTTGGTATCACAGGGAAAGCATTCTCATCGAGTTTCATTAATTCTTCTAGTTCTTGTTCTAAATCAACATCTGAGTCATTACTTTTCAAAGTCTCTGATAACATAAGTTGCACTTCATTTTGTTCTTCCAAAGCCTAAAATACACCATTAATATAACTCAACACCTTTAAGATCAACTCAAATTAATATATTATTATCTGTATTTATTACATTACTCACCTCTGATAAGTTATCCATAACATCTTTAACATTAGATTCTGTTAAACCGCTTTCATTTAATTTCTTTAGCACATTAGATCCTGTTTTATATAATGACAGCACAGCAGTGTTTGTGCAAGTATCCTGAATGCTTAGTATAAGAGCTTGAATATTCTCAAGGGTTTGAACTCTTTTTTCAATGGTTTTCTCTAATTTCAGTTTTTTTCTCAAATGTGTTTTTGCAACTTGCTGTAATCCTTTGGCTAAGTATGACTTAGTTTGGTTAATAATAATGACCTTCTTTTCTTCCAGAAGTTGTATTTCTTCTACAAGTTCGTTTTCTTGTTTTGATAATTTATATAATCCTTCGTCAATTTCTGTTATATTATCAGATGAATGTACAGCAATTTTAATTAATAAGTCATTTTCATTTACACTATTCGTAAAGGCCACCATTTTTTCACGTCTTAACCATATTAAAACTAACATGACAGTATTATCTGATATATTTTGGTTTACTTTGGATTTACAACTTTTTACTACTTCAGAAAATGGTACAAGAATATTTTCTTTCTTTTCTTCTAAAATGGAAAATATTATTTTTCCTAATTCTCTAACAATTTGTAAATGTATATATCTAGTTTCCTTATTAACTTCATTGTTTACAACGTAACTTTTAACTTTTGAAAATGACCATACAAGTGGTCTCTTTACAAATGTATCAATTGACCATGTTGTCCAAGAATCACAAGGTTCTTTTAAAAATTCAGTTTCCGGAATTATTTCATTATTTCTGTAATATCAGATGAATTCATAATCATTAATAGAAAATACAATTTATTGAAATAAAAACTTAGTTGACTCGACCAAGTTAATTAAGAGTTGATTAATTAACCCCTTAAATTCCAGTCTGTGACAGTTATTGATTGACACGGTTCATTCATGTACAAGGATATGATTTTGAAAATTTTGTATATATTTCATGATAATTATTTTCTACGACGATAAAAGCATGTTCTTTATGTTTTTACATAGTTTTAAAATGTAGAAAAAAAGTTGTAACAAAAGTAATTAAGCTTAAACAATGTGGTATTTATAAAATTTGTTTCATAATAATGGTATATACTTGATATGTGATAGGTAATATTTATAGTGTAATGTGAAGAGAATAATTATTTTATGGATAATTAGTTCTTGTTTTAGAATTTTTTGACATGTTCATTTTTAATAATAATTAATGCCCATTTACATCCAGTTTTCCCTTGTTTTATCTTAGAATGATATACTCAATTAATTTATGAAAAAAAAGACAAGCATTTTTGAAGGCCTTAAGGGGTTAATATACTAAAATTACAAAAAATAACATTACCGAAGAAGTTCTTCAACAACAGATACCAAACAAAGTGGTGTGCAACCTTTTCTTTTAAAAGTTTGATTTAAATCTGTAATAGAGAAACTGCATTGCATGGTATATTTTAACCATTCATAAATTATGTTGTGCCAAAACTTGTATTTAGATATCCAATCTTGTGGATTGACAGATTTACTTCGAAAAGGCGAAAACAAAGCATTCATTCTTTCTTCTTCGTTCCAACATTTTGGCATTTTTTCAGGCGGCAATGGCAAATTATTATCCATATTTTGAATTTCCATAGGCATTTTTCAAGTAAATGGATTTACTTTCATTTTCAAATTAAGTTATATATTTATTAAATTACGTATTTAAACGTTATTCAAATATAATTCTTTAACCACTGATGAGGTGCAGGATAGACTTGACATCTTATGGGATTTCACGACCGCGTAAAATTTGTGTTAGCAACTCATAGTCATAATTTGAAGACTGAACATAGCGTCCTCTATTCATGAACAACGTTTAATTTAAGAATTAATCTAAAATGTGTTGAAACGCTGGAAGTGCTAGAAAGTAGAACCTAAAACTGTTAGATGTGTGTACACTGTACATGAGAATTCTTGGGAGATGAAGTACGACAATTATTACGTAAGGATTGAAATAAAAATAGCAAATATTAAATTTAACTTTATTCGTGTATTTTCTTGCAATAGTATAAGACATTACGAATTACGAATGTAAAAATTTGTTAACAGTGGTAGAAAGATTTGAGTTGCACGCTTGCGGGCTATGCTTCATAACCTAATTCTTTGAATATTTTCATTTTCAAGGAAATTCAAAACAAGTCCAATTATGCAACCTGATACAGACTCAAATAAAACGGTTTGGGATCCCATTAAAATATTCAATCCTTCTACGCACTATGAATATGCTGTAGTTATACTGAATCGTCCTCTTTTATGGAAACGTGATATTTTACTCAATATCTGGGAAAAGGGTATGTTTCTCATATTTTAAGGGAGGAATTCTAACTTCTTTTGGACCAAAACTATTTCTTTCAAATAACAATGACAAAATCAGAATATAAAATTAACGATGTTAATAAATAGAGAATTTAAATACAAAAATTCTGATTTTAGTCTGTTTTGAATAGTTATTATCAGAAATTATTTATTAATAGATTTAACATTAAGCTCAGGTCAGAGTCACTATTGATGGTGGAACGCTTAGGTGGATACATTATTTACAAAAACATGGTATCAATCTATTGAATGAAACATATAGCAAATATGTGCCAGATTTCATTATCGGCGATTTGGATAGTTGTTCTTCAACAGTTCTTGAACAAATGAAATCTATGGGTTCTATGGTTGTCGAGACACCTGATCAAAGTCATACAGATTATACGAAGGCCTTAATTCAGATAGGGGAATTAGACAAGAAGGCAAACATGAAGGTAATATTGGATGTTTTATGAAATTCTTTTGTCCAAATTACATACAATAACAGGAACATTGATATTTGCAGATAAAGGCAATATATGTATTTGTAGAGACTTCGGGACGATTTGATCATCTCCTTGGAAATATTAATACACTATGTATGAGTGATCAGTTTATCAAAGATATACAGGTAATTGTACTATACTTAGTATTGGTGTTGTTTGAAAATATTTCATTCCACTGCTTGTTTCCCATTTATTTTAGATTATACAAATTGCGAATAATTCGTTAACGTGGCTTTTGAGACCAGGTTTTCACAGTATAAATATTCCTAATCTTTTGGTGCAAAATACTAGTCCGTGTGGACTTTTCCCGATCGGTGCACCTGTTAATTCTATTACAACAACTGGTTTAAAATGGAATTTAAGTATGTTGATTGTTTTAATATAATCTGTTAAAGATCGTAAAATTGTGTCTGAATAATATTATATAACGATAAAATGTTTTGTTTTTCAGATAATGCGACTATGCAGTTTGGAGGTTTAGTAAGTTCTTCGAATACTTACAGTAGTTCTGAAATAACTATCAATACAGATTCACCAGTATTATGGACCATGAGTATCAAACCACTTAAAGAAAGTATGAACAATTATGAAGAGCTGACAGTGAATTCTGATTGACGTTATCTTTGACGAGAGGTGCGAGTGGCTACGTCTAGTGGTACTAATACACTTTTATTAATATCAGGAGTGGGTGCTTTTCGGAAATACACTCGGATTTTTATGTAACTCATCGGTCTTGATACTTAAAAAAGAAACAAGGTTGATAGATGATATTGTCTAAAGAAAATAGTTAAATAGTTCTGGTAAAAATCGCTCAAAAATGACAGAAGTCAATAATTGTATTAATTGGTATATTAGAAAAATAAGGGAATGAGACTCACAACATAAGGTAAACTAATTCTAGCAAGCTAACAGAAAATAAAAACCTTAAGAGAATACAAAAAGGTGTCATCAGAAAGCAAATCCTGCAAAGATAGGCTAACGAGAAACATGTCAACACAAAAAGTAGTAATGATAAACGCCATCAAACAATATTAACATTGTTAAGAAGAACCAGTAAGGAGTCTACACAAGGTAACAAGTCAAATTAGTCATTATTCCAAATGTAAATTAAGATGATGGAAAAGATGGATTCCATACAGAATGAAGTGAACAGTTTAAAGAAAGAGCTGATTAATGTAAGGAGTGATTATGCAGAGGTTATGGTTGTGATGAAAGAAATCAGGAGCATAAGAGAAATCATGGAGTCGAATGAAAGAAAATGGGCAGAGGAAAGAAGTAACCTACTTATGAGAATAAAACAATGAAACAGAACGTAGAAGATAAATGATAGAAAATAAAGGAAACTTAATATAATTATTAAAGGCCTGAATGGTGAAGGTACGATGTAGAATGTGGAACACTTCATACAATTTTAAACTTGGTGGGTGGAGGAATCAGAGTTGGGAAGTAAACATTAGGTGTGGTTTGATTAGTTATCAGTTACTTGGAAAAACTGTAGGAAGAGACCTAGGAAAAAAAGTGGAGATGTGCGTGGAAAGTTTAAGGAAGGGAAAGTTAAGTAAAAGAACACTGGAAAGGATGGAGATATTGAGAATAAACATCTAAAGGTTCGGGTGGTTGAATGGCGCTTATAAGTACCAATACCAATAGCTTAGGTGATGACAAAAATTGATAATAGAAAAACTTGTAAGTGATTTGTTTGCCACGATTTGTTTCGGGAAGAAAGAAATCCTTTTAGGTTTAAATACGTGTGCCTTCCCTAAATCACACATAGCCTATATAGCAGAACGTTTGAGGGTTTGTGATGCAACAAACAGACTTCCTAAAAAGGTTGTTGGCCTGCAAACAAAATGGTTTGTTGAGAGCATAGATAGAAAGCGAATTACCGCCGCCAAACAGCAGGCTTCTACACCATTTCAACAGTAAAAATTGACCAGAAAAGAAGATTCAAGCAATCTTAATCGATCTTAAGTCGATTAAAGGTAAATACATTTTTTTAAATACTTCGGGATTTCAGTTTTTATTCCAATTAACGGACTGTTGAACACGGTCAGCTCATGATACTTAAAGTAGTAAAAAGAAACGTCTTTTTACAGGTCCGAATTGGGTTTGTTCAGAGGATCAAGATGGCGAAGATTCGTGCAGAACTTGACAGCGAAAGAAAAAACTATTAGCCCCGAAGAACTAGTACACGAGGACGGAGGACCGCACTTAGCACTAGATATCGTAGACGAACATCCGGCTCAAAGGACCAAATGTTTTAAGTACTTAGGAATTTCCGTTTTCGAAAATTTGCCGAGCGTATTCGGAATCAAGAATTAACGGAGCGTTATGATCACGAGAGAGAAAGAAGATGCTCAAACGTTAGTCGAAATTAGACTGATGAGTTATAAATCAGCTGTGCGTCGCTAACGCTCGACGTTCTCCCGTTGCCCCTCCCCCTCCCTCCCCCTCCCTCCCCCAGATGCGAGAGTTGCTCAGTCCGCCCGCGGCACTCGCAGGGTCTAGGGGCAGAGACGCCAAGCTAGCGGCGACGCACGCGCCGTCGACGACTTAACGACTTTCATTTGCATTCACATGTTGAGAGAAATACATTACAGTTTGTAAAATCGCTTACGTCGGAAAATAAAATGCAGTGTTACAATCTTATAATAGATGGAATTATTTCTAACATACATTTTAATTGGATTTTTCATCATGAAAAACATTAATGCGTTTTTCTAGAAACATAATTTTTAAAATTGGTGTTGGAAATTCCAACATTTTATATAATCGGACACTTCATTTATTTCCTATATTACTTAAATTGCTTAATTTGGTCATCTGGCAATTGTGCCTTTTTTGACAACAGCAATTTCTGTACCCTAGAGTCATTCAGCACACTTAATTAGTTTCACCGGTTGGGTCATTTACCTGCCCCTGGGAACCGTGGACGCCCACCCCCCGTACAACCCTCAGTAAGTGGGATTTGGAGTTTCGGGAGAACCGGCCCACGAGGGATGGGCAAACTTCAGATTTGTTAATAAAATCTCCTATTTTTTAAATCAGTATACAGGGTGTTCACGTTAAAGTGTGACAGTCGCAATATTTCAATAACTATTGATGATACGAAAAAATTGTTTATATGTAAATTGCAGGATAAAATGGGATCTCTATTTTGGCGTAAAGGAAAATTTTGTTTATGTTATTAATTTAAAAGATATGATGGTGAAGTTTCGTTTTTTAAATGGAATTATATATTTTTTTTTGGATTATGCGATAGTGCTTTTCAAAACGAATTCATTAAGCTGCAATTTATTCACCCGATTTTGATTAGTTTTCAAGATATAACGCTTAGAAATTTACTGATTTTCAGCGGAGACGTCTCGGCTTGAGTGGTAAGTCATAAAAGCGGTCCTATTTTTGCGCTGTTTGACCCTGCCTGTTGAAATCGATAGCAAGGGTTTAGCTCGGAACGGCAGGTCCGAAAAGTAAGAAACATGGAAAGTATTGTGCATCATGGTCCAAGTTTGCCGCACCGAGGATGGTGTCGTTAATAATTTGGATGGTTAATACTTTCCATGTTTCTTACTCTTCGGTCAAATTAACATACAGGGTGTTCGGCCACCTCTGGGAAAAATTATAATGGCAGATTCTAGAGGCCAAAATGAAACGAAAATCAAGAATACCAATTTGTTGATGGAGGTTTCGTTAAAAAGTTATTAACAATTAAATTCAAAAATTTCAAATCGTTCCGAAAAATTATTTTCAGTTGCGGGGGTCAATTACAATCATTTTTGGTGAATAGACATACCCCTGAAATCTTACCCACTTTCTAAAAAAAAATTTAAGATTGTGTGAAATTTTTCGACGGAAAAAAATTTCAAATCGTTTTGGAAAAATTATTTTCGGTTGCGGAAATCAATTGCTATCATTTTTGGTGAATAGAAATACCCCCGAAATCTTGTGCATTTTCGAGAAAAAAAATTCAGTCCAGGCAGAACTTGAAATGTTAATAACTGTTTAAGTATTAATTTGTATTCTTGATTTTCGTTATATTTTGGCCTCTAAAGTCGCCCATTAAACTTTTTCCCAGGGGTAGCCGAACACCCTGTATAGTGGTCAGAAAAATCGTAGCATAACAGAGTAGTAGGTCTATGCAATATATGTTTTATTTATAAATAATTGAAAACACACTATATTGAATAAGATTATTACAGATATAGTGTGGTCTGTGACGGACGATTTTTCAATTGAATGGTTATTGCAAACGTATTAATGTTTATTAGTATTAGATAAGATTATTAAGTTTCTGGTGCACCGAATGCCCGGTCTGGTAACACTATCAGATTTGTATTACATACCACAAAAAGTAGGTTGCACTTATGATTCGAAAGATAGTTACAATGAAATAAATGGTTAATAGCTTAGTACCGCTATTGACGAGACATAGTCATCAGTGATTATGCGACCTATTTTCGTAATATTAGAGGTTATGTTTGTTTAACTTCGTATCTTATTTAAAAAATTAAAAAATAAAATTAAGCAACCCAAAAAATGCATTCTTTTGTATCTCTATAATAATCTTAAAATATTGAATAAGAACAAGGATGTCAGTATCAGTAGGTAAGAATTATTTTATTTGCTTTTTAAAAATCGATTTAATATCGTATATTTAGCATAAGTTTTCTTTATGAAAAATATTTTACGTATAGTAAAAGACAAATTTCATAATTTCGTATACATTTACTTCTTTTTATAGATTCTGTTGCATACCTTGTTATTGTGGCAATCTTATGGGGTATAACCAACCCATTCATCAAAAAAGGAGCTCAAGGTCTAGAAAATGTCAAATCTTCTACCAGATTTGGTCAATTTTTTAAGGAACTTGCATTCCTTCTCACAACATTAAAGGTTTTATTTAGAATCCTATACATTATATACTATATTAAATATATAATTCTAATATATTTTCATTTAATTATTTTTATTTGTCTAGTACCTTGTACCATTTATTATCAATCAAAGTGGTTCTGTCTTATACTTTTTAACTCTGAGTAGCACGGATATATCATTGGCTGTTCCAGTCACTAATTCTCTTACCTTTGTGATAACTGCAATAACGGGTTGGATCTTGGGTGAAGAGAAAATACATAGAAGTTGGAATATTATTTGTTATCCTCTTATACTCATTATGATAGTGATGTAGAGATTATATGAATTATTTTAATTTTCAGATACATATATTGGGATGTCAATGGTGTTGATTGGAACAGTTCTTTGCTGTTGGGATAAGATAGATGAAACTGTATGATTTTAAATTCAGTTAGTATTTAGACAATGATTGTGATAAAATAATATTTTTATATTACTCTGTATCATTTTATTAAATATATATATATATAAAATTAAAACTTGGTATTGTAATTTTGTTCTCACATGATAGTAAGATAAGAATGTACATATTGTTATGATTTAATTACAGAAATGAAAAATACAATTTTTGTTTAATGTTAAATACTACCACAGACAAGGTACACGAGTAGAACTTACACCACAGACGAGGTATACGAGTAGACCTATCACCTAATGTATTTTTTCGGCCCGATTCTCTGGGGCTCTAGAGCCCCATTACCATTTCCGTGTCACTCGCAACGTTACCAACAGATTTAGAAATGATCACAAGAGGAAGAGAGACAAAAAATGAAATTTCAGAAATTTTATTATATTTTAACGAAATGAAAGCTGTACGGACCATAATTGGACATTAATCGATTAATTTCATTGGAGTAATCAATCGATTAAGGTTATTTAAAAATTTCAAGAAAATTTGAATTTTTTCTCGAAAGTGGGTAGGATTTCGGAAGTATGTGTATTCACCAAAAATGCTTGTAATTGACCCCCGGAACCAAAAATAATTTTTTTAGAATTAATTAAAAATTTTTTTTTTCGTCGAAAGATTTAAGCACCTACCCCCTGTCGATTTTTCTTAAAAATTCGTTTTTAATTTTTAATAATTTTGTTCGACGCCCTACAAAAAAGTTGTCCAATACTTTTTTGTAGGTACCCATGACCTCTACTTCAGAAAAAAGTTTCATTGAAATATATTCACTATTGTAGGAGTTATGGCTGTTTGAAAATTGGACCATTTTTCTGGGGTTTTTCTCATTTTGCGGGGTCAAGGACCTACTTTTCGAATATTTTTGCTATTTGTACATATTCTCCATCAAAATATGTGTAGTTTGCTTTTTTAAACATCAAAATCGTCCAATCCGTTCAGGAGTTATGACGTTTTAAAGATCCGCATGAAAATTCGGGCAGACATTTCTGGCCAGAAATTATATTTTCGGTAAGGAATTTTTTCCTCGAAACTGAGTAGGATTTCGGGGGTATGTGTAATGACCAAAAATGATTGTAATTGACCCCTAGAACCAAAAATAATTTTTTTAGAACGATTTGAAATTTTTTAATTTCGCCGAAAAATGATAGCACCTACTCGAATTTTTTTCTCGAAATTGGGTAGGATTTCGGAGGTATTCACCAAAAATGATGGTAATTGACCCCCGCAATCGAAAATAATTTTTCCAGAACGATTTGAAATTTTTGAATTTAATTGTTAATAACTTTTTAATGAAGCCTCCATCAACAAATACTCGTATACCTGGTCTGTGGTCCTACGTTCGATTGTTATCGTGGCCTGCGTCATGCATCGAGTCATAATACATGCTGAAAGCGATATGCACTTTCGTTCGAGAGGATGCTACCTTCCGATAGGTTGAACTCGATCTTGCGGAGGTCCATGTACCTCGAGGAACTAGAAAGATTGCCCCTAAGTGACGTTCACGATGCAAGAGAAATCTGTCTTTTTGCCCGTAAAACGCCATGTCGCGTTGGTAATGGTATTAATCATTGATTCGTGCGTTACGAAATCTTAACAAATATTAAAATAATTTTTTACAAGAATACCAATCGCTGCATGTAAACTCCATATAGAGTACGTACTCGACGATGATGCGAATTAAACAATTATAAATAAACCTTAGCATTGTTTAACATTCCAACGCTATAGTTTAAGTAATTCTTAACAATATGTGGTATATGAATAATGAAAGGGCCCATCAGTATGCGTAAATAATAATTTTTCGCGAAATTATTTGGCCACCGGACGGGTTGAGATGGCTGACACGCGCTGTGCTCTCCCCACTCCTCCGTCACTACATTAAAGGCTCGTGTGGAGACTCACATGCCTCACTCTCGCGGGGGGGTCCAAGGGTGGCGGACTTCCTGGCTCGGTGGGTATCCCGGGATCATCCTAGGCTGACCAGTGGCGACCAGGAGGGACCAGGGGGACCAGGGGGACCAGGGATGACCACTACTGACCAGTGCTGACCAGTGCTGACCAGCTGACCAGTGGTGAGCATACGATGACCGATACTGATCAGTTGTTGACCAGTGGTGAGTCTTGTTTAAATATCCCCTCTTTTTCTCTTATGTTTCTGATTTGAAGCTTGCTCGTTTATTTTTGACTAACGTTTGATGAAAAATTGGGTTTGTTAAATTTATCGGTTTTCGTTTCGTTACTATGAATATTTCCACCATTTCAACATACAATGAGATATTCTATTAACTGGTTCTTCTATTATTTCGGCAATTATTGCGTTACGTTGACCATATAGGACTCTGAAAGAAAATGATTCTCTATGGGGTATTTCCTTCGATCGTTTACTGTTTCTGTTTCCAATTCTTTCCTGAACTGGTATCTGTCTTTGTCGATTAATCTGAATTTTTATCTCGATTTTGTTTGCGAAATTGCTTTGTCGATTTCATTACTTGTGGTATTAGTTGAAACTGACTTGGCAAGATATTCCTAATTTCGTAGAATATTTTTACTGGTCAGCTAAGTTCACAAGCATCGTCTATCAATTAATCCGAATTTTTATTTTGATTTTATTTGTGAAATTGTTCTGTCGTTTGGACTGAGCGTATTTAATATATTTTGACTGTCATTGTTTAATTTATTAATATTTTCACTTCCTTATCAGGTGTTAATTTTGTACATTTCTTTAGGTAGGTCTACCCATCGAGTAACATTTATTCTGTGTAGGAATATTTCAGAATTTCTTAACTTGTTCGATACATCAGCTGAACAAATTATTTCTCCATTTGTCGAGTCACAGATGGATTGGTTAGGGTTTATTAAATTTTCCTTAATATGATACTAACACAAGTAGTAGTTTTTGTTTCAGGTCAGATCTATTGTAGATCAATTCCAAGGACATCGAGGGAGGACGCTACAACCGCCGAGGGATTCAACCGCCGAGGGATTCAACCGCCGAGGGATTCAACCGCCGAGGGATTCAACCGCCGAGGGATTCAACCGCCGAGGGATTCAACCGCCGAGGGATTCAACCGCCGAGGGATTCAACCATCAAGGGATTCAATCATCGAGGGATTCAACTACCAAGGGATTCAACCATAGAGGGATTCATCCGCCGAGGGACCTTTAATTCCAAGTACATTAGTCTTAAGCTTCGCTGCGAATATTAAAATTAACGTCGAAGATTTCTCTATTGTCCGTGTTGCCGCGCCATACCAAGTAATTATTGACCAAGTAGCTTCACTTTCTCTCGTCCTCTCGTTTCCCGTTTCGATCACCACTGCTTTAATGTAGAAAGCAAGTGATCGGCCGTGTAGTTGGTTCAAAAGATATAATCGCCTTCCCTTGGTAGCTCGAGATATCAAGGGCAGTAGATTCGATCCTAAGATCCGCTGCATGGTTTAGCATCGCGTCGCGTCGCGTATCCCACGATTTAGCTTCATCCCTTCTCAAAAGAGATAATTACTTGGTACCACTAATTTAGAAAATAGAAGGAGTCTCGTTTTCTCCTATCGTCTCAATTTTAGTTCCGAATCTGCTAGCTCAAATTTCGACGTTAATTTTAAGTCTTTAGTGTATCCGCGTATGTGCCATGCAATTGTTTACCAACTAGCTTCTCTCGACTCGTTATCTCGTTTCTTGCTTCGGTCACCACTGTTTCGTCGAACGAAACATGTGATCGACCGTCCAATTCGTCCGAAAGATCTAGTCGCCTGCCAATGACAGATCGATTTCTAGAAATAGAAATCAATCTACCAAGGGTAGTGTTGATTCGATCCGAAGATCTGCTGCACGGTTCAGCATCGCGTCGCGTCGCGTCTCCCAGAATTTAGCTTCACCCCTCTTTTTAAACAAAACAATTGCTTGGTACAATTAAACTAGACTTAAGCATCGACGACCATTGTACGCGTCTCCGTATGTCAAGTAATTATTTAACAAGTAGCTTCACTCGATTCGTTTTCTCGTTTCTCGCTTCGATCACCGCTGTTTCGTTGAAAGAAACATGTGATCGGCCGTCCAGTTGGTCCGAAAGATCTAACCGCCTTCTCTTGGTAGCTCGATTGAAGGAAAATGTTTCTTCGCTGGAAGGTGTGGAGTTTCCGTATTCTGCGGAAACGCACACCATCCAGCGGAAGTCGTTCCTGTCTCAGGTACTCTCTCTTTGTCAGACAACCCAAGTCGGGTCCTTCGGGCTCCCGGCGGGTTGCGTTGGAGAAATGGAGACCTCGATTCAGGGATGCAGCATCCATTTTTCTGTAGAGATCGAGTTAGCAAGTGCAGTAGGTTCGATCCGAAAGATCCGTTGTACGGTTCAGCATCGCGTCGCGTCGCGTCTCTCACGATTTAGCTTCACTCCTCTTTAAACCAAACAATTACTTGGCATAACTAAACTAGAAGATCGGAGGGACTTGGGTTCCTTCTATCTTCTTAGTTTAGTCATTCAGATTGTAAAATTGCGAAAGGGAGATCGATGGAACTTGGATTCCATCTATCTCCCTTTGGGTCTCCACTCGCAGCAACCTCCACGTGGTGAGACCTGGGTAATATTATTTAGCATTTAATTAATAATTCTTATTACTCTTAGCCGGGTAATGCAATTATTAATTATAAACTAAATAATATTAGCAAATTGGCTGCGATCCGCCTTGCATAAGTCATCATAAATATAGAGTTTCTTCACTAGATTATTTTTGATTCTCATTGATTCATCAAAGATTCTAGAGTATTGTCACAGACGAGGTATACCAGTAGATCTTTCACCCAATGTATTTTTTCGACCCATTTTTATGGAGTCTCGAACCCCCATTATCATTTTCGTGCTATTTGTAATATTACCAACAGATTTAGAAATGAATTTCAATCCCTGCATAGTCCACTCACATGTATTTATGCACACACTACAGCTGTCAGCCCATCAATACTAATTCAGTGAATAGTTTGTCAACTGACCACCATCCATGAGAAGAGGACGCTAAAATCACCCCTGAATTTTCAGGTCGGTATGGCAGTCAGATTGGGCCACGAAAGTCCATAAGGTGTAAGGTCTATTCGTATACATCGTCTGTGCTTACACCTTATGAATTTTCGTGGCCCAAATTTACTGCTATACCGACCTAAAAATTAAGAGGCGATTTTAGCGTCCTCTTCTCACGGGTGGCGGTCAGTTGAGAAACTCACTGAATTAGTGTGATAGGCAACAGGCTAGTGTGTAAATGCATATGAGTTGAGAAGTACGAATTATTCGCGATTCTTTGCCTAGTTGAAGTTGTAAATAATTTGCATGTAATCATCGAAGTGAATAATGTTAACAAATTCAAGAATCTTGTCATCTGCTACTATAAATTGACAAAAGTGTGAGTTATATTTAATTTGTACATTATATCGCCATCCATCAATATAATTCTAAAGTCAAGGTGTTTACGTTGTTTAGTAAGTCTTCGTTTTTTTTTCTTGTATCCGCGGTTTCTACCCGAGGCATCCCTCGGGTTCGTAATACAAGCTTCGCGAGACATCGGCTCTTCTCCCACCTCGCCACCTAATTCGCGAGCGTTATTGGGCACAGCGAAGGGCCATCATTCGTACTTTGAAAATTAATGTAGCAAGACGTGTTAAGACGTATCGGCGTTTCGCGACCGAGGTGCGTAATTCTAACCTGTTGATCTTTCCATTATTACTACTCGCGTTTTAATTATGATCTCTTGCAAGACGGTTTCGATTTAATCATTACTTAATTATAATAATCGTTTCTGTACTTTAATGGATGTTTATTTCGTTTCTGTTACAGTCTCTTATTGGAATTCGAAATCAAGAAATTCCTTTTCGAAATACAAGAAATAATAAGACGTGTCGGCGTTTCGCGACCAACGAAGTACGTATTTCTAACCTTTTGATATTTCCTCATTATTATTAATTATTGTTTAATTATGATTTAATTTGTATTTTATTTCTGTCGCAGTCCTTGATTGAAATTCGACGCCATAGAAAGTTTTATTGGTGCGTAAACACCATAACAGATGGCAGGCAACACGATAAATTTTGGAGGGAATATTGGTAACGTTGAAACTATTATAACAAAAATTAACGTGTATATTAATATTTATATGTTTTTATTTCTTTATTAAATTATTCGTTGCAAGCATGACCATAATTTTCTAATCGGCCATTGTTAAGATAAAATATGAAAATCGTTAACAAACTTTTTATCCACTTCGATATATCGAAGCATATAGAAATGGCGTCCGTAGATATTAACAATAAATTGGAATAGTTTATATTTAACTCTTTTCTGATCGCGATTGAATATTTCCGAGTGATATTTATTTAATTGATTGTTTATATTTCTTTATGAATTGTTGTAATTGCAATTTCCACATACAGGGTGTTCGGCTACCCCTGGGAAAAATTTTAATGGGGGATTCTGGAGGCCAAAATAAGACGAAAATCAAGAATACCAATTTGTTGATGGAGGCTTCATTAAAAAATTATTAACAATTAAATTCAAAAATTTCAAATCGTGTTGAAAAAACTATTTTCGGTTGCGGTCAATTACAATTATTTTTGATGAATAGATATACCCCCGAAATTCTACCCACTTTCTAGAAAAAAATTCAAGATGTGAAATTTTTCGACGGAAAAAAAAAATTTCAAATCGTGTTGAAAAAATTATTTTCGGTTGCGGGGGTCAATTACAATTATTTTTGATGAATAGATATACCTCCGAAATTCTACCCACTTTCTAGAAAAATATTCAAGGTGTGAAATTTTTCGACGGAAAAAAAAAATTTCAAATCGTGTTGGAAAAATTATTTTTGGTTGCGGAGGTCAATTACAATCATTTTTGGTGAATAGACATACCTTCGAAATTTTGCGCATTTTCGAGAAAAAATTCAGTACGAGCGGAACTTTAAACATTAATAACTTTTTGACGATGCCTTCATCAACAAATTGGTATTCTTGATTTTCGCCTCATTTTGACCTCTAGAATCCCGTATTAAAATTTTTCCCAGGGGTGGCCGAACACCTTGTATATTTCAATACAGAAAACGTAGTAACTGCGGAGTTGGAATATGCTATTAAAGCATAAATAACCAACGAACTTTAATCCTTGCAAATTTCGGAATATTTATAAAAATTACGAGATATTCTAACATTCGATAAAGTAAACATAATCATGCTTACAACTCTAACTACGAAATTTGGTGATATAATATTTTTAAATTGAATAATTACTTAAACATAATTATTTTCCTAGATGATATTATATCGTTGAAATTCTCATTGACTGAGAATATTTCGCCTTCGTGGCATTGACCTTTTACATACGTGACAAACTATGTATACAGCTGTACTAAGTAAAGCAGTATTTCTGTTGTCGAACTCTAGTAAGAAAAAGAAAAAAAGAAAACCAGTAGGCAAAGCACAAGTGTGCTTGTTGTGTTTCTTCCATCCTGCCCCTTCCTTTTCAACTCTTTTTTTCCAGGAAAGTTGGCCGCCCGCAATGCGGTCGGTAGATTCAGTGATTGTGCGTAGTAACAAATTTGTTTCTTGGGGCAAAGTGACCCCGAGTACGTTGTCATTTACGGTGTTAGGCAAACGCGAGAATAGAAGCAGTGTTTCTTACGCAATATTAAATTACTTTCAGAGCATCGTGGCTCTTCTTGTTTTATGAACCGCGAGAATAGAATCATTTGTTCGCCGATATGAATTTTCGGTCGCGGTAATCTAGCTTAATAAACTGTATTACATTTTCTCTTTGAAATGAAAACTTCTCGTTACCGGTACTAGAGTCAGTGCATCACTGAAGAGGACTATTGGACGGTGCTCCACGAGCGAACAACGTAAGAATAAATACTTTCAAATTTTTAATTAAAAATCTCTACAGTTTTAACAATAGATTCAATTGTTTTCTTACAGTTTTCTTACAGTCTGTGAACCTGATTTTGAAAATCAGCAAAAGTATCCAGAGGGCTATCGAGCGGTGGACTACGAGCGAACAACGTAAGTATAAATTCATACTTTTAAATTTTTAATTAAAAATCTCTATAATTTTAATAACTGATTCTAATTGGTTTCTTCCATTCTTCTTACAGTCTCAACCTGGAAACCAGTAAGACCATGCTGACTTCACTGATGACTTCAAGTGGTCAACATCGTCATCCGAACATTTAACATTCTATGATTGAGTGAGTCGCATGCATTTATGTTCCTCTAGTCCCCAACCATGTTGTAGGATGAAAGATCCAAATCAACACGGGTGACCAGTTGTATACTTAGTATTTTTGACGAGTTTAGTGACCGCGGGTATGAAAAATACCCGTGAGTAGTAACATCTATTGTTCTATTTTTTTAGTTAAGGTTTACAGGCTAGGGTTTTCTTGCACTCGCGTTTTTTAATGTAACAAATAAATGTTTCTCTATGTGATAAACAAATTGTATAAAATATGTAAAATATTTTCATTAACTTTACATAAATTATATGATTAAATAAAATATAAATTGATATAATGTGAAATCGAGTAGTATATGAATGTCAATTAATATAGATACAATATCATATAATTATTAAGTATTGATCGTTTCTTTAATTAATACATCATATGTTGATTGATGTATTTACGTGCAAGAAGACGTTTCGTGATTGGTCGATTTTCAATTCAGAGTAACATACATATTGGTTTCATCTTTTAAAAAATTTACTTTGACGACAGAATCGACCAAGGATAATTGAATATTTTGAATAATAATTTAATAAATTTATTTCAATAATGCACTTAAATTTTCAAAGTCAATTATCATGAAGTCTTAAGTAAAGTCTTTCATTTTAAATAATTAAATTTCAATCATGAAATAATAAATTTTTTTCAATAATAACATTTTTCAATATTAACGTATTTGATTGTTGATATATTACATATAAAAAGGTCGAGTCATTTTTACTAAAAATTAAATAAGATATACCGTTTAGCACCAGTTACTTAATCAATCACTTTTCTAGTTAGGATTTTCAGAATAATCTTTCTGTGCTCGTTGCCTGAGCTCATGCACATGCCCAGGTGCTATTTGCATGAGCGAAGGCAACGAGGCACGATGACGTAATTTGTAACAATTCAATAACATATTGGCGACTGACATTGGTTAGTGAATCGTGCGCGACGTACTGTCCACATGTGTGTGTTGTGGAAGTGCGTCGTTTCAGATGTTTTTATAATTATAATTTATATACAGAATTTTATAACATTAGATTTTTATCAATTGTAATAATAATATCAAATTTAAATTCACCATTTATTTGAAAACTGTTGATCTTAATGGATTTAAATCTTAATATTTTTCAATCTTCAATGATACATCCATATAGTATATTTTATTAAATACTATATTCCATATATTAAAACGTTCTATACAAATATTTATGTATATAATAAAAATACGCAATGGCCACTAGCCTTTGTCAGTTCACCCCAGAAACTTGTAAGTCCACAATTAGAGTGTGAAAGAAGTCAGTTATGTCCGGGTGTCGGAGGAACCCCGGGGAGTTCTCTCTAGTTTAGGTCGCGCCCGGACATTAAGAATGAGAACCGTGGAGTGTATGTTTGCGAGAATGAGTTTTGCAATTTTTTAAATATAGGATTAGGTAGGTAGGTAGCTTTTTTTCTGGTGTGTATGTGTGCTAGATCTAAGTAGGTAGGGTCAGGACAGAGCTGTCGCATTAGCTATTCGGGTAGGCGCGTTTTCGCGTGGCAGTTCTGTTCCTGTAGTTACGATTTCGAGAGTAGAAATCATGCTGATTTAAACAGTGTATGCTGTTTGTTCTAGCTTTATTTTCGACTTCTCGAATCGCGCGACTCTTAAAGTCGTTCTCTCGTGCTCGCGGTCGTGGTTAGGTCCCTTACGAAACGTTCGTCCCGCTCGAGATTCACCACGTATGCTCAACCAACAATTCGTATATTGTTGGAAGACTACGTATTGCACAAAATCTCGAGCCAAGTCTTAAGTAAGTTTCAGGCTTCGACAGGACCGCCGAAGAAAGAAAAGGCTCTCAATGAGCTGAATAGGCCCTAACAAATTGTTTCAAGAGTGGGCTACAACAAATGGCTTTTCATCTTCATCTTTAGATGAGGATGGAAAGTCATTCCTGTTACTACTTTGTCACTTAACTCGTCTGTAGTTGTAGTTAGTTTATTTTTCTGGCTGGCTCACGTATGCATGTACTTTGTACATGATTGCACCATACATGCCAGCCATCCTTCCCCTGTATTCTGTTGGCTGGCTCACGTATGCATGTACCTGGTCCATGATTGCACCATACATGCCAGCCATCAGGGCAACTCGCGGATATGATATACATAGAGTTACGAATATCCAATAATCGCGTTTCGTTATAAAGTTGCGAATCACTGTTTTTCGCGTTTCCTTTTCAGGGTAGTGTTGCGAACAATCACGATTCGCGTTGCATTTTTACTCTTTTGTAAACATAATGGATATCAACCGCGTTTGCAATTTTCATATTATAAATTAGCGTTGCGATCTCGATTAATCGTGCGATTTTTTATTTAGCGTTGCGATATTTCTAATGCCCAAATTCTAGCCCAATTGTAGTACTAGTAGTAGTTAGTTTATTTTGTGGTCAATACATGTGTATGTACATGTACAATTAGCCCCTGATTAAAGTTAGAGTCGCAAATAATATACAATGTTCGCGTTTGCTCGTAGAGTGGCGAACAAATATTTATCGCGTTGATATTTTAGTCTTGCTTATAAACGCGATTCGTGATTGTTTTTTATGCAAACCTAGGAACCGGACGTTTGCTTTAAAAATAGCGTTGCGAAGTTTTAGTAAACGCGATTGCGAATTAGAGTTGCGAATTACTACTTTTCGCGTTTGCTTTTCAGGGTAATGTTGCGAATAATTACCATTCGCGGTTGCTTTTATTGTTACAAATCGCGTTTGGAATTTTTCTATTATAAATTAGCGTTGCGATTGTTGATTTCTCGCGTTGTTGCCCCGTAGTGTTGCGATATTTAAAACGTCTAACTTCATCCCCATATGTGCCACTCTATTGTAGTTTGAAGTAGCTTGAAGTAGTTAGTTTATTTCATGCATGTATGTTTGTAGCTACAACTGAAGACGCCAGCACCCGATCCAGCATTTTTGGGCAACGCGGTTTGCATTAGCGTTGCGAATCATAAATATATTTCCATTAAAAATAGAGTTGCGAATATACAATAATCGCGTTAAGCTTGTAGAGTTGCGAATTCCTATTTTTCGTGTTTCCTTTTCAGGTTAGCGTTGCGAATTCTATACGCGAATACTTTTATTGTTATTTAAGAATAGCGTTGCGAATGAACTGATCGGTTTGCTCTTAGCGTTGCGAATTACTATTTTTCGCGTTTACTTTTCAGGGTAGTGTTGCGAATAATCACCATTCGCGGTTGCTTTTATTGTTACAAATCGCGTTTGGAATTTTTATATTATAAATTACCGTTGCGATCTTGACTTGTCGCATTTTTTATTAATTAGAGTTGCGATCCAATGCCCAAGAGCTAGCCAAAACGCTAGCCACTGTACCCAGGATCATCAAGAAGCAAGCTGGGATTCTGCAAAGCCTCGAATGGCTCAACATCATTATTAAAATTAGTGTTGCGCATGATTTAATATGGGTGCACGCGATTTAATTAATAAAAGAACCCTGTGTGGTTCATTTTATGAATAACAAGCACCACTCGCGTACACTTTTTTATATTGTAAATTAATGTTGCGAAAGAAAGAATGGTCCACTCACGGATTGTTTGAATTTAAGACGAGTAGACGATTATTCTATCTGAAATATATCTTTTCTTTATATGTTTGCCAAAGGAAATACTGCTTAAAAGTATTGTTGTAAATAGACTAATTGTATTATTCTTTATAACGTGTTAAAATTTGTAATTTATGTGAATATATTTTTATCGCAGATTTGTGATGCATTTAAAAATGCTATATTATGATTAATTTTATTGTAGATTGAATTCATGATTCCAATATATATATATTTATATCATTAATTATTCATTATTAGAGTTGGTAATTTTTACGGGATATAATAACCTTTGCAACCTAATTGTTATTTGTAAATAGTGAATTTTTTAATAAATATTCTGTATTCTTTGCATAAATTAAAGTTTATTCGAGATCATTGTTTTAATTGATGGAAAATAGAATGCTTGCATCAAAAGGGTATGCAAATTGCAATTCGATATTTCATATTGAGAATTAATTTCCGTGTGGAATCGAAATTTTTGTTCGTTATTGCTTTGTTTGTACGAACCTTGTCTTGAAACATTTTTTATTTGATAAACGAAACAAAAAATAAAATCTACGGTAATAAATGAATAAAATTTTCAATCTATTTTGTATTTATCTTAACACTGAAACGAGTTTAACTTTTCATTCAATTTCAATTGCGTAATATTTATGTTTTTGAATTTTTTAATATCAATTTTTACTCGTGGAAGCTTCTTTTTTTTCTGTGCCCATTAATACACTTTTATTTCAGCTACTAATCTTTTGGGCAAGTTTTTGTTACAGGGTACATAAACATTGAAGAATGAAATTGAAAATAGTAAATGGATTCAGACTTGATTGTTCTTAGGGAAATATTTCATACAATTTTATTTATTGTTTGAGTTTATATTTCAGGGAAACATCGTGGGATTAACCAAGACACCAAGAAGAAAATACCTTTTCATATTTCTTTGTTTTGTATGAGTTGTATTTATTGGATATGAGTGTATGTTTTAGAAAAACATCGTGGGATTAACGAAGACACCAAGAAGAAAATATTTCCTCATATTTCTTCGTTTTATGTCGGTTATATTTCTTGAATATGAGTTTCTGTTTTAGAAAAACATCGTGGGATTGACGAAGACACCAAGAAGAAAATATTTCCTCATATTTCTTCGTTTCTACAAATTGCGTTAGAATGTAAGTACAAATGTATATAGATTATAAGATAAAGAAGTGTTCCCCGGCGTTCTATTAAATATTACCGAAACGTATGTGCACATTTAAATATGAATGATTACTATTAAGGTACATATTAGTATTCTAATATGCAAAGTTCATACGTGTAGTTGCACATTTCTGGTTGGATCTTCAGTGTCTTATTAGGCTCTGTCATAATGAAAGCATCCATTTAAGAAGGAACATATAATAATAAAGTGCATATTGGTACTTTAATAATAAGGATTCGTATGTGCAGTTGCACATTGCAATTTCGTTTCTAGAAAACATGTGATGGATTATCTTGCATGTATCAACATTTTGTTAGGTTTTTGATCTCTTCATCAGAGTACGTAGGTGCAGTTGCACATTCCAATTTCGTTTCCAGAAAACATGTGATGGATCATGTCACATGTATTGACATTTTGTTAGGTTTTTCATCTCTTGATTGGGCAGTTCTTTTAAGAACTCGACCTTTGTAGCTCATTTCGAATTTCTCGATAGCTTTTCTCTTATTGTTAGATAGGTGTTCGAATTCCTTGCCAAAGGAAGGGTGGTTGGGGTGAGGCTAGGGTGGGTCTCCTTACGCAGCAACCTCCACGCGGTGAGACCTGGGGATTATTATTTACTATGTAATTAATATAATTATTAATTACATAGAAAATAATATGAGCTAATGGCTGCGTTCTTCTTATAGTTTCACGTACCTTCTTCGTCTCGGTGTGCGGTCTGGTAACACCGATTTCGAGTTGCAAATACGTTTTTGTCGAGTTATTTTTTAAATAAATGATGTATTACAATTTTAGATAAAAAATAGAGGATTTGCGGTACTTACCAATGAGGTACATCTTTACGTATTTTAATAATCTTGATATCTTTAAATAATCTTACTCAATTGGTTACTCCAATGAAATTAATCGATTGATGCCCAATTCTGGACCGCACAGCTTTCATTCCGTTAAAAAATACTAAAATTTCTGTAATTTCATATTTTGTCTCACTTCCACTTGTGTTCATTTCTAAATCTGTTGGTAACGTTGCGAGTGACACAAAAATGGTAATGGGGTTTCGAGACTATAAAAATGGGCCGAAAAAATACATTGGATGTAAGGTTTACTCGTATACCTCATTTGTGCTTTTATATGGAAAATAATGAACTGCATCGATTGTTACACACAAAAATATGCGATTTCATTTAAGAAAATAAAATTAACTGTTATATGCTTTCTATGCGTTCACCGAGGAACAACTTACCTACATCAGATCCTATGCTCTCTCAAACTTTTGTCGGTAACATTATTGCGTATTATCAATAGTTTCGGAGATATTCAGATGGATTGATTTAAATGGAACGATTTGTTTAAAGTATATCAAAGATTTACTGTGTCTCAGTGGAAATAATTTTATATAGTTATCCTGTGCTTATGGTTTTTTATGCTCAGAATATCAGTACCCCCATTTAACTTCCTCATTTAGTCGACTGTTGGCGCTACGTATCTTTCTGGCAAGTAGCGACCCCTAGCAAACTTTAGTACTACGATTCGATAAATTATACTATAATAGTTGTAATAGAAGGCTTAAAAACCTTTATGCCTAAAAATGTTATTCTGTCATATACAGAGTATTCGGTCACCTTTCGGAAAAATTTTAATGGGGGATTCTAGAGGCCAAAATAAGACGAAAATCAAGAATACCAATTTGTTGATGGAGGCTTCGTTAAAAAGTTATTAACGTTTAAAGTTCCGCCTGTACTGAATTTTTTTCTCGAAAATACGCAAGATTTCGGGGGTATGTCTATTCACCAAAAATGATTGTAATTGACCCCCGCAACCAAAAATAATAGTTCCAAAACGATTTCAAATTTTTTTTTTTCGTCGAAAAATTTAAGCACCTACCCCCTGTCGATTTTTCTTAAAAATTCCTTTTTCATTTTTGATAATTTTATTTAACGCCCTACAAAAAAGTTGTCTAATACTTTTTTGTAGGTACCCATGAGTTCTACTTCAAAAAAAAGTTTCACTGAAATATATTCACTATTGTAGGAGTTACGGACGGTCGAATATTGGACCATTTTTATAGGGTTTTTCTCATTTTGCGGGGTCAAGGACCAACTATTCGAATATTTTTGCGATTTGTACATATTTTCCACCAAAATACGCGTAGTTTGCTTTTTTAAACATTAAAATCGTCCAATCCGTTCAGAAGTTATGACGTTTTAAAGATTCGTATGAAAATTCGGGCAGACATTTCTGGCCAGAAATGATATTTTCGGTAAGGAATTTTTTTCTCGAAACTGAGTAGGATTTCGGAGATATGTCTTTTGACCAAAAATGCTTGCAATTGACCCCTGCAATTAAAAATAATTTTTCCAAGACGATTCGAAAGTTTTTTTTTCACCCAAAACTTTCAGCACTTATTCGAATTTTTTTCTCGAAAGTGGGTAGGATTTCGGAAGTATGTGTATTCACCAAAAATGATTGTAATTGACCCCCACAACTGAAAATAATTTTTCCAGAATGATTTGAAATTTTTGAATTTAATTGTTAATAACTTTTTAACGAAGCCTCCATCAATAAATTGGTATTCTTGATTTTCGTCTTATTTTGGCCTCTAGAATCCCCCATTAAAATTTTTCCCAGCGATGGCCGAACTCTGTGTATAGGGAGTATAGGTTTAACACTAGGTTTACGGTACGCGTCAATTTGACGCATTCAGATTCTAAACTTAACGTTATAGGATTCATAAATATTATTTGTTTGCAATTTATGTTGAATTGAATTAATGTAATGATATGGATGTATCCTCTAATTAAAACAAAAACTGCATTTTAATGCAACTGTCAACGTAGCGAATTATAATAAAAATATGCACAACGAGTGTCCGTAAACCTATTGTTAAGAAAGAGGAGCAGTCTGGTAATGACGTTGTTACCTTGAACAGTCCGTAAGAGACCGTGTCATAGGGCAGTCTGGTAAAGACGTTGTTACCATAGGGCAGTGTGGTGAAGACGCGTCATAGAGCAATCCTGTTAGAGAGACGTAGTAGCGTGTTATAGTTCAGTCATTTATATCTTAACCTACGTGTGGCTAGAGTAACCCACATCACTCCCGCGAATAAACAGTTAATAATTGTAGCTTGTTGGGTTGTTATTTTGACCCCCTAGCCCCCGCATTGGCTAAAGAGTTGGACATGTGTAAGCTATCCGTGCGTTTGGGTGCCGCGCTTGCTCACTTTTGAATAAAAGCGCAATCCAATGAACATTTGCAAGGCTCTATTGGAACGGTTTAAGCAAAACGAATCAGATGTTTTGAGTCGATTCATAACTGTAGGTGAAACTTGGATTCACCACTACACTCCTGAGACGAAAAAACAGTCAAAACAGTGGACTGCAACGGGTGAACGTGCTTCGAAAAAGGCGAAGATGGTTCCATCGGTTGGGAAGGTGATGGCGACAGTTTTTTGGGATACACGAGGAATTGAGTTCATCGATATTGGAAATAGTTGGTGGAATAAAAAAACAATTACAGAAGGTATAACTTTTAACTTAGCTTTTATTTGAAACACTAGGAAGGCACGTCTTAACGCTTCGAAAGGAACATACAGAATAAATAGGTCAGACCCAATCGGTCCTATACTTTGTCTAAACAAGCCAAGCTAGGGACACAGCTGCACCCTCTTGACCTGTATTTCGAGACGTTAAACGCAACATTCGCGTCGATGGTTTTTGTCACATAAAGAAAACTTTCTCTTTTAGAAGAGAAAAACCAACAATCGACTATCTTGAAAAAGATAAAACAATAATGGGAGCGTATTACGCGTCATTACTTGATAAGCTGAAGGCAGAAATAGCAAAAAAATAGCCGCATTTGAAGAAGAAAAAGGTGCTGTTCCATCAAGACAACGCACCAGCTCGCACTTCGGCTGTTGCCATGGCTAAAATTCACGAGTTACGTTTCGAATTGATTGACCATCCACCGTATTCATCAGATCTGGCTCCCAGTGACTTTTTCCTCTTTCCTAAGCTTAAAATATCGCTTGGAGGACAGAGATTTCCATCGAACGAGGAGGTCATCTCATACGTCAACGCTTATTTTGCAGAGCAAGACACCAACTACTATTTGGAAGGGTTAAAAGGGTTACAGCATCGCTGGGAAAAGTGTATTGACTTAAAAGGGCACTATGTTGAAAAATAAAGCTATATTTGACCGGAAAAATACTTGTTTCTATGTTAGGCTCAAAACTTCTCAGACGTCCCTTGTACATCTCCTCTGATACCTCTTTTATAATAACAATAAACACGCGAACCAATTGCTCGAAGGAATGTAGAAACGAGACTGGGTAACGTTTCTCGCGTTGGAAAATGTGAATTCGCGCGTTCTCGGTAACTTCTAGCATATATCGTATTACTAACGTGTCATGTTAATGAAACAATATATCATCGTGTTTCCCGTTCTTTGCATAGTGAAACCGTTTGTCTGACTGCACGTGACAGGTGGTTCCTATCGGGGAATACAAACAAATTCACGATCAAAACGTAGATTTGTTCGCGACGTATAGCCGATATGGTAAACGTGCACATTGATCGTTGATATTTATATCACCGATACGGAAAAGCATTAATTCAGTTTTATCTGTAACGTAGCGCGGTGAAGTTGTCGATGATACTCGTCATCATGGACTTTGTTCATTTTTAAACATGTTATAAATAACGATAGTTTGAATAACTTTCTTCTTTTCCAACAATAGACGGTCATCCTTCGTTTTCGAGATATTTGCAAAAATCTTAACTCAAACCTGATCAGTTAAAATAGTTACCAGCTGTCTTAAATAATTTTTAACAAGTTTAAATTCACTAAAACTTCTTTATATTTGCTGATATTGTTAATAATAACCGAAGAGTTAGCTTTACAGGGTATTCGGCCACCCCTGGGAAAAATTTTAATGGGAGATTCTAGAAGACAAAATAAGATGAAAATCAAGAATATTAATTTTTCGACTGAGGCTTCATTAAAAAGTTATTAAAAAATTAAATTAAAAAATTTCAAATCATTCTGAAAAAATTATTTTCGGTTGCGGGGCTCAATTACAATCATTTTTTGTAAATACACATACCCCTGAAATCGTACCCACTTTCTAGAAAAAAATTCGAGTAGGTATTGAATTTTTAAGACGAAATTGAAAAATTTCAAATCATATTAAAAAAATTATATTTAGTTACAGGGGTCAATTACAAGCATTTTTGGTGAATAGACATACCCCGAAATTCTACGCACTTTTTAGAAAAAAATTCAATACGTGCGAAACTTTAAACGTTAATAACTTTTCAACGAAGCCTCCATCATACGAATTAGTATTCTTGATTTTCGTCTTATTTTGGCCTCTAGAATCTTTCATTCAAATTTTTCCCAGGGGTGGTCGAACACCCTGTATATTTCGATAGGTCTCCGGTAATAATCATTTGGACAGAATGTTTCACTTTTTTCAAGACCAGATTTTTAGATTTAGGTACACGAGAAAAATCGTATTTGTATAGTAAATAATGTGCAATTACAGTATATTTTAAGTCTTATTTCATAAATCGATGATGATTTAGAGATATTCAAACAAGCGAGAAGTCAGATATTGATTAGTCTGTTCCTAATTTACAGGATATGTACTAAGTTTGAACCTTCTTGTAGGAATAGTTGATATCTATTTCAAGATTAGCTATTGACTTCGAGTAATCTCGTCTTGCAAACTTCGAACGTGCCTTGGAAATAGAATCTAGTTATAGACGCGCTAGTTCTTGTCTGTTTAAACAGCAATTTTCCCTCGACGACCTTGAACTGTTCGAAGGTCGTCGTCGATTAGCTCAAAGGAGCAAGTCACGAGCGTGGAAATCGCTTTTGGAATGGCATTACGTGAAAATTAGCAATAAATGTGTCGTTATAATTGTACTACGAATTAACTACTAAATTGAAAGTGATATTAGAAAAAATGTTGTCTCCTTCAAGAATCTTTCAAAGTTATTTTGATTCGTGGGTTTAATTTGGAAATGGAATATTTCAGTTTGCTCACATATAGGGTATTTGGCCACCCTTAGGAAAAATTTTAATGGGAGATTTTAGAGGCCAAATAAGATGAAAATCAAGGATACTAATTTGTTGATAGAGGCTTCGTTAAAAAGTTATAGAAACATTTCCGGCAACACAGTATATTTTTAGTAAAGAATTTTTTTCTCGAAAGCACGTAGGGTTTCGAGGGTATGTCTATTCATCAAACATAATTGTAATTGACCCTCCTAGCTAACAATAATTTTTTTAGAACGATTTGAAATTTTTTAATTTTTAGGCACCAACCCCCTGACGATTTTTCTTAAAAATTTGTCTTCATTTTTAATAAATTTGTTTGACGCTCTACAGAAAAGTTGTCTAATACTTTTTTGTAGATACCTACGGGCTCCTCTTCAGAAAAAAGTTTCATTGAAATATATTCACTATCACCGGAGTTGTGGCTGTTTGAAAGTTGAACCATTTTTATGGGGTTTTCTCACTTTACGGTGTCAAGGAACAACTTTCTCAATATTGTTAGAATTTCTACATATTCTCCACTAAAATAAGCGATGTTTGCATCTTGAAAAATTAAAATCCTCCAATCCGTTCAGGTGTTATGACATTTTAAAGATTCGCATGAAATTTCAGGGAAGTATTTCTGGCCTCACATTAGATTTTTGGTAAAGAATTTTTTTTCTCGATAGTGCGTAGGATTTCAGGATATGTCTATCCACCAAAAATGCTTGTAATTGACCTCTGTAACTGAATGTGATTTTTTTAGTATGATTTGGAATTTTTTAATTTCGTCTAAAAATTTCAGTACCTACTCGAATTTTTTTCTGGAAAATGGGTAGGATTTCAGGGGTATGTGTATTCACAAAATTTGATTGTAATTGAGCCTAGCAATCAAAAATAATTTTTTCAGAATGAGTTGAAATTTTTTAATTTAATTTTTCAATAACTTTTTAACCAAGCCTCAGTCAAGAAATTGATATTCTTGATTTTCGTCTTATTTTGGTCTCTAGAACCCCACTAAAATTTTTCCCAGGGGTGGCCGAACATCTTGTATTTAATTGACTGTAATAACTGACTGCTTACATAATTACTTCTCCTAATGGCACGAATGTTTTAAAAGTTGACAACAAAGACGTTTTCAATTTTTTCCTTTCCTCGTGTATCCTACACTGTCAGTTTTATGCTACATTGTGACAATAAAAAATTGTTGCAATCGTTATACAGCATTTTAATGAGACGTGGGTTATTTTACAAGAAAACATATTCCCATAATAAAGTAGAGAATAACTGCATTACTTTCATATAGAGAATTACCTAAATTAAAACGCAGAGGTTTATTTCAATAGAAAAGTTTTCGTTGAATGAGTGACGCTGTCTGTACTCGGACTGTCATTTCGAAAGTTTTTAAACGTATCTTGCACGCCCCGTTCTAAGTTACACACGTTAAATCCGATCTGACCGATGTTTGAGTTACGATATTTGATCGCAGACTGAATGTTTAGCCATGAGTAATGTCAGCATTCTTGACGGTATCCCGATATCTATAGCAGGATCTCGAAACAGGTGTCCGATACCAGAAGCAGCACATCTTTTGCATGATTTAGTCGTCCATCAGATGCGAGACGTATTACACCGACCCCTGTGCGCCACGAGTTTCCTTTAATTTTGTTCCTCGCGGTCTCTTGTCAATGTCAGTACGATTAAAGGGATGGAAATATGAATCCGTTAAAATGGAATCTTGTTTCGATGGTGATGGTGAGTAAAAATCGATAATACGATCGATAACTTCTGCCTTCTAGAGCTTTTCTGCTATTTCTTTGAACGCGGAGTATGGAAGGGTGTCTAGGAAAAAGTAAATGATATTCCTTCGTCTAATTGCAGTGTAGTCAAATGTCACTGTCGTTTTATTAATCCTCTGACGTCTTAAAGTATCATATATGCTTTGAATAGCGCTCAAGCGTTCTTATACATTTTTAATAGCACTTAAGAATAAATAAAATAAAAATTGTAAATATCAGTAAATATGTATTTAGTATTTAAAGATTCTTAATTTGCTAGCACTGCTTAAAAAAAAAGGTTATTATTCGGTATAAAGGAGGCAACTCCGATGACCTTGCTCTTGACATTGTCAAGGACACTATCATACGAAACGCCCAAAGTAAAAACTTACTAATAATTAAAAATGAAATAAGCGAGATTTGTTTTGCAATAAAGTTAATACACGTTATAATACTTGATTATTATTTAATATCAACTTGTAGACGGGGGAAGGCTTTGTCTAAAGATGTATTTTGAACCGTTGAATTTCTTTTTTTATGTTCTTAACTGTGTGCCAAACTCGGAAATATTTATATTAGATGATAATAATGATTATACTCTAATTGTAAGCTTAATTCATGAATGTGAGTTATTGTCTATATCTCCAAATCTAGTAATGATAGAATTTATTGCACTCCACTTTCATACTTTTGGTATAAGAAAGGTAATATTTGTATCCTTATGATACATTAGATTTCAATTTTGATTATGTCATATAACAATTACAATCATAAACCTATTCAGAAACATCTCACAATCAGAATGGATACATGGGTAAACGAAACAATATAATTTTTCATTTTCCGAGTACAGTAATCGCGACGTGAACATTAGCGAGGGAGGATCTATTCCGGAAACTGCTACGTGTTAGGTTTGATCGCATTGCAGGCGAAAGTGAAAAACACTGAGAGCGACTGAAATAGAGAAAAATGTTCAACGTTTATTTATACTACAGGTTCTAAAATCATACAGAAATCAAAGTGTGTAGTCTTTTTTACAAATTGCATGATTTTCGTCTTACAGTTCAAATATAAATTAGGAAGGCTAATTTGTTAATAATGCTACACCTTACAACACATTCATTTTTTATTGCTTCGCATCTCTTTAGTTATAGATCGCTTTCTCACGCTTTTATATTTTTACTAGAACGTTTTTATAGTACGGACCTCGACGCAGTGAATTTAATAGAAACGATACATTTATAATTTCATGATTTTAATTTTTCTAATTTTGACCATAATAAACCCTAATGTTTATTTCGCGCTGTAACAGTTGATATCAAATCACACTTGCTTCAGTTTTTTGCCTATACAGAGTGTTCGACCACCCCTGGGAAAAATTTTAATGGGGGATTCTAGAGGCCAAAATAAGTTAAAAAGTTATTAACAATTAAATTCAAAAATTTCAAATCGTTCTGGAAAAATTATTTTTGGTTGCGGGAGTTAAGTATAATCATTTTTGGTGAATACACGTACCTTCGAAATCCTATTCACTTTCGAGAAAAAAATTCGAGAAGGTGTGAAATTTTTCGACGGAAAAAATAAATTTCAAATAGTTTTGGGAAAATTATTTTCGGTTGCGGAGGACAATTACAATCATTTTTGGTCATTACACATACCCCCGAAATCCTACCCACTTTCTAGAAAAAAATTCGAAAAGGTGCCTAAATTTTTCGGCGAAAATAGAATTTTTCAAATCGTTCTAAAAAAATTATATTTAGCTAGGGGGGTCAAATACAATAATTTTTTGGTGAATAGACGTTCTCCCGAAATCTTGCGCATTTTCGAGAAAAAAATTCATTACGAGCGGAACTTTAAACGTTAATAACTTTTTAACGAAGCCTCCATCAACAAATTCGTATTCTTGATTTTCGTCTTATTTTGGTCTCTAGAATCCCCCATTAAAATTTTCCCCAGTGGTGACTGAACATCCTGTATAAACCAGAACTTTTACGAACCTGGAATTATGATGTTGCCTGAAAGACGGCAAAAGGTCATTGTTAGAAATGGACATTACATTACTAAACAAAGTTATTTCGTTCCATGGAAAAATAGTCTTTTATTTTATTAAAAAAATTCGCAATTACTTAATTGACAAACCAATACATGTATTTTAGCTGTAGCTTATAATTAATAGTAACGACAACATTAAAAAAATATATTGACTCGATTCGCTTCGTGAAGCTTTTATTTGTCAACTTCCCTCTTAACTTTGTCCGTGGCATCGAAATTCTTCTCGCAGCTATCCCTAATCGCCACGGGTGTCCCGGACAGTTCCGCGAACTACACACGGCAACAGAAACGTCACGTTCCGGTGGCCCCGGCGCACCAATCACCTAACGTGCCACCTTACTGGGAGCACATACTCCGTGAATTCGTGTTCAAGACGATCTCGCCGCCGCCGCCGGGCAACAACGGCCTGTACAAGCGTCTCCTGTATGCGCCGCTTTACGGCGGCCCGTTTCCGATCGTACCGAACGACGTCGGTAGCGTCGTTCTGTCGCGTGGAAATGTTTATTACCTACCGAACGGCCGTTGGCTACTCTGTCAGGAAGGATGCATCGACTGCCAGCCGTGTATCGAGCACACTCATCCCACCGTCAAGTGGGTCCTACGAAGGATCAAGAGGCTCCCGCTTCACGGTCCTACGCGACACGATCTTCAGCTGACGATAATCCCTCAGATAGACGGCAGCTATCACATGAGCAATCTTTGGCCACGGTCGTATATCTACGTGACCACTCAGGGCGAAGAAGCAGCGTACTCGAGCGACAGACACGGTTATGACGTCGTCGGAAGCTTCGAGGACAATTTCTCCGAGCTGCAGCGGAAGAACAATAGCTTCTGGAAATTCGAAGAACAGAGCAACGCTACCACCGCTCGACAGCCTTTCGAAAGCGATTCTGGACAGAACGTTAACGCGACCGTGGCACCCGCGAGGGAACACACAACCGAGCAAACAACCTCGAAGAATACCGGCAAATCAAATCCTCGCGTGAAATCTCCCGATGGACGAAACGCGAACGGTACCATGGTGCCTGACGTTTTTACCGAGAACGCGAGGAACAAACTGAAGCAATTGCTACCGAAACTGATTCTTGGAACCGATCAACTAGGTCAGAAGCACTTGGTGCATGTGGTGCCTGCCGACGGTTCTAACAATGCGAACGTAACGGGTTCTGTTTTACTAAATCCTCACCAGTATCATAACAAGACTGCTTATCAGCGAATGTTGCGTAGGATCTATGATTCGTTGAGCAGCAACAAGCGATCCATCGAGAGTTTTCTTGAGCCGTTGACGCAAACAGGTAATTCGGAAATGTAAAATTTGGAAAAATTGTTTTTGTATGGATAAATGTATGCATAAAGGGTACTAATAGATCGGAATTTGTTTTTTTAGGAAAAATGAGTCAACCAATCGAGGAACATCAACAGCAGGAAACGAGGAATGGTCTTGCAGGTTTGGGGCAATTGGATCGCTTTCATCGAGGTTATAACGAAAGAATTGGGAATGGAAGTTCCACGTACAAACATTGGCCTCTAGTTTTGAATTTAGGTAGACAACAAAAAACGTCCAACGATGACACAAATACTGATAGATTAGTAAGCAATACGATCAGTATTAATCGTACTGCTGGCAATAGTAATGATTTACACTCCGATCAGAATAGCAACGCGGGCAAAAATATTTCTGACCGACTAAATTTGAAATCAGCTACTCGTAATTATTACGGTGGAAATGCTTTTTTTAATAGTAGTACAAAAATCAATGACGCGTTACATAACAGTCAGGAACATAAATTTGGACCTCGTAAGTTCAAAATAGTTGTTACCACTGAATCGACGACGAAATCTGCGAATAAAATAGATACAATTACGAATGATAGCAAAAGCGTAGTAAATAAGAGTAAGCAACTGAATCATGGTGTTATGTTGAACAACAGTTAAAATTCAATGTAACTCGGTTTATAAAATACAACCCAATAATTTCGTACACTTTTATATGTACCTATAAAAGACATTGATTCTCGAATCTATAATAAAATTCAACAGCAGTCTCAACTTTTCCGTGAAATTAGATTCAGTATATGTAGTTTAGCAACGAAATGGAACAAGGTCGCAGCGTCGTTAATTTTAATTTTATTTTCCCATTATGTAAAATTAGTAATTGTAACTTGGAACGTTGAAACTTGCATGTACGTGAATGCAATAGGTATAGCAAATTTTAGGAACTTGTGAAATTCTATCTGAATACGGTATCCTAAAACTTTCTTGTCGTATATTTATATGACAAGGTTCGTTGTTTTTTAAAATAATTATTAAAAAATAAACAGTTAACGTTCATTTATATCAAACACACTTACTTAAATCTTTTTTATTACACACTTTATCGGATACATATATTGACGTAAGGGCAAAGTAGGTTTAGTTTGTTTCTGTATTTACGTTCTAATCACATTGATGAGGGAAAGGTTTAAGGTTTTACACAAATGTTGAATTATGTTGTGAAATATACGGATGGGTGGACCAGGGTGGTTTAATAGAGGCACACTTTTATTAATATGAAGAACGTTCACTTTAATTAGGCGCGCATTACACAGGATAACTTATTGCACACGATAACTTTCTGTATACACTCTTTGGTACGAAGAAAGAGCAAGCATTCATCGCAGACACTTATACAGGGTGATCGGCCACCCCTGGGAAAAATTTTAATGGGGGATTCGAAATGCCAAAATAAGACGAAAATCAAGAATACCAATTTGTTGATGGAGGCTTCGTTAAAAAGTTATTAACGTTTAAAGTTCCGCCTGTATTGAATTTTTTTCTCGAAAATGCGCATGATTTTTGGGGTGTGTCTATTCACCAAAAATGATTGCAATCGATCCCTGCAACTGAAAATAATTTTTTTAGAATGATTTAAAAATTTTTTTTTCGCTGAAAAATTTAGGCATCTACCCTCTGTTGATTTTTCTTAAAAATAAGTTTTTCATTTTTGATAATTTTATTTGACACCCTACAGAAAAGTTGTCGAATACTTTTTTGTAGGTCCCCGTGAGCTCTACTTCAGAAAAAAGTTTCATTGAAATATATTCACTATTGTGGGAGTTATGGCTGTTTGAAAATTGAATCACTTTTATGGAGTTTTTCTCATTTTGCGGGGTCAAGGAACAACTTTTCGAATATTTTTGCGATTTGTACATATTCTCCACCGAAATACGCGTAGTTTGCTTTTTGAAACGTTAAAATCGTCCAATCCGTTCAGGAGTTATGATGTTTCAAAGATTCGCATAAAATTTCGGGGAACCATATCAGGCTTCAGATTAGATTTTCGGTAAGGAATTTTTTTCTCGAAAGTGCGTAGGATTTCGGAGGTATGTCTATTCACCAAAAATGATTGTAATTGACACCCATAACCGAAAATAATTTTTTCAGATTGATTTGAAATTTTTTAATTTAATTTTTTACTAACTTTTTAACGAAACCTCAGTCAAGAAATTGATATTCTTAATTTTCTGTCTTATTTTGGCTTCTAGAATCTCCCATTACAATTTTTCCCAGAGGTGGCTGAACACCCTGTATATGATATATGCAGTATGTTTCGACATATGTTTTTATAAAAGATATGTAAAACATATATCATATGCAAAATATGCAAAATAAAAAATATATTTTTAAGGACCTCTATGCTGGTGGGTGATGAAACAAACTTCTATTTAGGTTTCACTCTTGTATCTATTTCCTAGGAATATCTGCACTTGCATAAACATCCACAGTCCAGTCATTTGACTCTTCACTGAAAACATTAAAGGATATGTGTCAGATTGTTTCTTTTAAATCACAGTCCTCGAGATTTTTTACAATTTCAACTTAAATGGGATACCCTCTACACAGAGAAATTCTATTTATCCCACGTATCCTTCCTTGTACTTACATCGTTCCGCACTTAATATTACATAATAAAACAAACTAATAGCATCGACCCCAGCAATGTCACTTAACACCGTAAGCCCGCGGGTAGTTCCATCGACGGCACCGCTAAGAGGATCGACGATCCTTAATCGGGCCTGGCGCGATCGTTTAAAACGATTATAACCCTTCCTTGTTCCTCAGCCGGTATCACCACGGTCGCATCAGTCTCGCGCATTACCTAGCGAGGCGAGAGGGTGGCTCTGTATCCCGCGTGTGACCTCCGCAAGCGTGCTCAGCCCCTCTCGTAATTACGTGGCGATGGAAGCGACGCGTGATACACGTGCGTACGTACGTGTGCGTTCTCCGCCTCTGTGCTTTACCTCGTTGCACGTTGAGATGCGTTTGCAGAGGTGTACGCGGGCGTGTTCGTGCACGTAGGCTGAATTTGTGCAAGCAAGCACGGCGCACCGTGTACAGCGAACAAGAAGGGGTAGGGTTTAAGGGAGCGAGCCGGTGGGGGTGAGACGACTGGCTCAGACGGCAAGGTTTGAGGAGCAGAGGTAAGCCGGCGCTTATATTTAATTAAGGAGGATACGGGCTCGAGCGAAGAGAGAAAGTCGGATGGCGCCGGCTCGAAGGAACTCTCTCGCTCCAGGGTGGCTGGAGAGAGAGAAACGGAGACCCTGGGTCTGTGTTTCTTGTCTAATTATCTACCCTTCGCGTCCTGTCAGCCACGTTCACTTTCTACGTCTGATATCTGCCATACGATCCGGTCTACCTATCTTTTTCCCGATTTCCGACCAACTTTCCGCGCCGTTCTCCAATTCCCGCCGTCTGATTTCGCTTTTGCTTTCGCTCGACCCGTTTCTTTTTTTCTTCCTATTCCTCTTTCCTTTTTTTTCGCGTTAATCTTCTTCCGTTCCTTATTGAAGTCGAAACGATCCTCTCTCGGCCTCGGTCTCGCCATCTCGACACAGAAATTACGAATCGCGACGGACAACGTTTAGTACGACGCCCGAAACTTTTTAATTAGATCGACGAGTCGATCACGCTCGATGATTAACCGTTAACGCGATCGCGACGGGGTAACGATCCCGGCGGCGCGCAAGCTGCAACGAAGGATACCGTTTTATTCGCGTTTTTATTTCCGTTTCATTCTTGAGCGTCTCTTTTCGATCACCGCGTCTTTTCTGCCACCCATCTCTATCCCCGCTCTGCTCCTCGTCTCTTTCTTCCGTGGCTTTTCTAACCGCGCAATCGGACGGTGCAAAACCATCGATTCGATCGCCGCTAGATTGGTTTTAACGAGTTTCCTTTCAGCACGGTTTATCGAGAATTGCGGCGGCCGCTTTCGACGAGCCCCAGAAACCGAATACGCCGGGGAAATTTCGACGGAAGATCTTAATTAAAGACGCCTGCCAAAAAATGAGAGCAACCCGTGCTCCGGCGAGATTGGTATTATTGCTACGCCGACGCGGGAGCCTCTATTATCATCCTGTCCTGGATTCCATTAATGACTGTGTATATAATTCGGGAAACGCCTGCGAGATCGCGGAATCGAGCGTCGTCGCTTTTAATAGGATCGCTAACAGGATTCGTTCGGGAAAGTGGCGTCGATTGGTTTCGAAGGAACGGGAATTTTGTTGGCAGTGAGAAATTAATTAGAAATCATTTTCCTGGAAATCTACTTCCAATGCACGAAGGAGAATCTTCGAAGAGGACGTAGTTAAATATTTCGAATGCTTCGGTAATTGAAAAATCTTATCGAGTACAAACATACTCGTATATTATTATTACTAGATTACGGATCTTTGTGCACTTAAAACGTGTTTATATATGCGAATAACATATGTGATATATGAAAATATACAGGGTGAGTCATCTAACATTTGCACCTCAAATATCTTTATTGTTTTTGAAGATACGTCAAATGTCTTGAGGACAAAATTGAATGGTACAATGGGACTCACACGATGCCAAAAATATTTTTGTTTCTATGTTATTTTTTTTAAAGAAATCAAGGTCACCTTCATTTTTTTAAATAGAATTACCCTTTTTGAAATACTTACAATGATAGTCCCTTTCATTAGGAATTCAGTGACTATTATTCAAGGTCATTCATGGTCAAGGCTGATTTTATTTAAAAAAATGAAGGTGACCTTGATTTCTTTAAAAAAAATGACACAGAAACAAAATTATTTTTGGCATCATGATGATGCTAAATGATGATGAATGAGCCCCATTGTACCATTCAATTTTGTCCTCAAGACATTTAACGTATTTTTAAAAACAATAAAAATATTTGAGGTGCAAATGTTAGATGACTCACCCTGTATAAACGTATGCAGTAATATAATAACATATGCGGAAAAATATATGTAATAAATTTATTGAAAATGTGTTATAATAATGTCATTAAGCTTATTAATACTGATTTCATGATTGTTAATTACTATTATAATTTTTATTACAATAAATCTGTGCATATGAATTTCCTTTTTACATTCTTTGCATCGCATAGATAATCCATCACTTACAAAACTTTCATCTCTTATTCCATTAATCCAGTCTTGAAGTAATGTACACCGACATTTTCTTGTTTTGGGCATGATATTAATTTATCGTTTAAAACACGAATTTTCAAAACTGAAATCTTTACAGTATACTTAATTGTACTTAATTGATATATCCGAGAATATCAGAGCTGTATTTGTTGTAATTTCTTAAAGATTTACTTGATAACAACATATACATACATATATACATGCTTCTATACATCATTGAATGTTATTAGTTTCATTATTAGTAAATATATTTAAATTTTGATTTCGTTCATGATAGATCTACTCTGGTTATTCGACAAATAATATCAAATTTAAAAAACGCATATGATACAACTAAATGAAATATGCAATTTACTTTTGCATATGCACTTAAAGAAATATTTCCAAAACATATGAAATATGCATAATAAACGATGTATTTTTAGAATTCTTTTATCATAAAACAAATTTCTGTCTAGGTCCTATCACTTTATCTGATTTCCATAAAAATATGTAATTGCATAAAGATCCGCAGTCTAATTATTACTCGTAACACTTTATTGACTAATAAGTTTGGAAGAATAACTTTATTTATGCGAGTATGCATATTTACAGTCTCTTATAAAATAACTATTATAAAAATTATAACAGATTTATTCAATATAATGTTTTCACCAAAATGAGTTTCACAAAAATGAAAGACGCCACTCATAGTATTCGCAAAGGTACATAATACATTTAAAAAAAATTTTTTTAATTATAAAATAAACTGAACAATTTTCGAATTATACAGACTTATTCTTGATAAAATCTTCATACTTAATTTATGTATTCTCTTTTAGTTTCACTTTCCATACGTGATACAATAAATGTAAAAGTGTGACAGTGTCGTACGAGGGAATTCGACGAATCGAGGAGATAGAAATTCAGAAAGAAATTTTGATAAAAGGTACACCGTTGTTTTATATATGCTAATTCCATTAGAATAATTACTATTTATGCTGACGGCGAAATGCAGAGAAAAAGCGACGAAGTTCCTAATTAAAACGTATTTCATGGGGATAATGATACGTCCAGGCGCGTATAAAATTAACAGTATAAATTATATTAAAACAACAGATTTTTCGCGTTCAGACTGGATGACAAAAAGTTAAAAATAACACTCCTTCGTGTTCCAAATGGGAACGATCGTATCTACGTACGCGCGTCTGTATTTATATTCGCGCGAAAGTGGAATATTTGGAGTTAATATCGATGAAGCGTATTTGGTTCGGTTAAATCCGAATCCGTTGACATTTCATTTAATTAAGCTAATTATTTTTGTTTCGATACATCGGTATTATTTTCTGTGGTATCATTGTTTTTCTATTTTTTTTTTCAACATCCCGTTGTCAGTTTCATGCCGTGGTAGCGCGTTGATACGTGAAATTATACATTTCAAAAATCAAGCATCGCCCGTGACGCCGGATACACAATTTATATAATTGCGTACCTGTACAAAACGCAACGCGATTTAAATTGTTTTTTCTTTTTTTGTGTTTTAACGGTTGCTATTTCGGCCGTGCATCGGTATTAACGAATTGCATCCACGCTGCTGTTAATAGAAAAGCGATTCAATAAATATTTTATTAAAACACACGTTTGTGAAAAAGAAACACTGGACGGGTCTCGTTTAACGGAACGGAATTACAAAATGTCACTTGATCTGATTAAAAATGATGAAAATATTATTTCCCGAAATAACTGAGATTCATTTCGGATATTTTCGTCATTGGAATCCCATGGGAATTTCTCGCGCGAATATTTCTTGCATCGTGAATTTAAATTTCATATCGGCCAACTATTCACGGCAAGTTCGCGAACCTCGATCGACATTCCATATTAACGAGTTTGTTGAGGGGTTGAGCAAATAAATTTAATTTGTCGAAAGAAATCTTTTGGGTATTCCAAACTTCACACGTCAACTTAATGACGAATGAATAGGATATGAAAGGTATACACTAATCACAATCAGTTGATTAACAGTAACAACCAATAACTTTCTTTATATTTAGTCGAAAAGCCGAAAGTGTATAAGAGTTACTTGAGCTGTTTATTTTGAGAGAGGCGTAAATTCATTTATGTTCGAATCGAGATATTAAAGGGTTTGCGTTGGATTAAATTTAAAAATATGGGTAACAGATGACATAGTAGAATAATGTTTTTGAGTTTTTAAAGGTGTCAAAATTATCATCCCAATTAGCATAATTAACATTATTTAAGAAATAATATGTTTTTGATGGCTATGATTTGACTCACGCTACTTTCAAAATCAATAAAATGACGTTTTCAATTCTTAACACTAGATTTACGGAAGTCGTCAATTTGACGGATGTCAGATTTCATATTTAAAATTGCAGAACGCGTAAATATTATTTTTTAACAACTTATGTTGAATTTGATTGATGCAATGGCTTGAATACATATTCTAATTAAAAGAAAAATCGTATTTTAAGGTAATCGCCAACACGAAAGGCATCAATAAATATATGTGTGATCAATGCCCGTAAATCTAGTGTTAAGAAAGCACAAGTCCATAGGAAAAGTAAATTTCCCTCGAAATAAAAATAAATGTATACACTTTTATGTTATAAAGTCAAAAAAATATTCAACTTTTATTCTTTGTTAAATAATTTTTACACTAAAATTAATATTGTTTTGTTAATTATTATTCAGTCTTCTCCAGTTTGTGTTTGAGGGATTTAAAATAACTATGGTATGCAGGTGGTATATAATGTAATAATTCCATTAAGTTCTTATATTTTAGGTTTGTGAGTGGTCTCGTTTTTTTTGTATAGTGGTGCCAACTTGATATTATTAAAGTTTTTCGGTTTTCCCCGTTGCGGTAGTAAATCCAATGTTTTGAATGGTGCATTCCCGTTGGTTGTTGTTTTGTAGAATTATGGGTTGCTTCTCAAAAATCTCAACCAACATATTTTAAACCAATTTACTCCCTCACCTTCAGTATTTTTTAGCTTTTTAAAAGTCGCGTTTTTTAGAGGCTTAGTTGAAATGAACTCCTCACGTTTTATTGCACATTGATAATTCAACTGCTACTTTGATAACACTATGCAACAAAATAAAAAACCTTGATCTCATAAAATTTTATTGCATAATATTTTCCATATCCATTTGAAACTCTCACAATGGGACCTACGCCACTTTCAAAATAAACTTTTTCATCACTTCATTAACCGGCAAATTTTCGTGTTACAAAATCTTAATGGTTTTAAATATATTAGTAACAAGTTGCTTCAGAATGAAAAGATCATGTAAAAAAAAAATAGCTAACTCGATTTTTTTGGAAAATGACCTTATGCCACTTTAAAAATAAACGGCTCACTTGGAATATTGAAAATAATAGTGAATCGTCGAATATATGTGTAAATCTGAATCTCTCTTTTTTTTGAATGTTTTAGTTCATTTATAATTTCGTGTGGAGGTGTCACGATGGGGGTGAACCGTTCTTATTCAGTCGTTCCCCACCTGAATCTTGTGTAAGGGTCTATAACCCCTTAACGCTCATATTTTTCGGGTTAACCAAGAATGATCAGTTTTCTTTATTGGATTTGTTTCTAAAAATGCGGTTTTTGTTACTTACAATGTTGTATCCAACGTATAATTTGAAAGAAAACAAATATTATCATCCCTTAAACCATTAGATTAAACAAATATCGTTATTCAAAGCAGTCAGACTCGGGCATGAACGTTAAGGGGTTAAAAGGTGCCAACTTCCAAGGTAATAGTCACCTTCAGATAACGCTAGTACGAAATTTGAGAATTGCCCTATATCTAGGTCTTAGCAGGTAATAACGTTGTTACGGCGCGAAATAACAATTAGGATTTATTCTGTGTTGCAGCGTAACAATAAATTCATAAAGCCAGCGGATGTAGAGTCACACATTTCATACAATCAAGTTTTGCCTATAACCAAGTACCACTAAGGCGGCTATTTAATTATTAAATTCATTCAAATCTGCATGGCCCTCCAAATCCAGTTGTTCTATGACTTTACTACCTTCAATAACATCGAAAACCGGTGCCAGATGTTTTATGGCGAGTCAGGTATCGCAAGAAACATCTGGGCACCAAGCGCTGATCTGGGCCCATAGCTGCCTCGCGGAAAAGCCTAGACGAGGGAAACTTATTAAAAATAACAGTTTCGTGCTGTCTTTCACCGATCAAATTCGACTCCAAATTGATTGGCCAGCATATTAGCAATTTTTGACCAATCTAAGACCGATGTTTCCTGCCATAGCCTTGGGTACACCCATGGCGAGGTTAGCTTCTTGAGTAACCTTGGCCCAGACAGCAGATCAATATTAACACTTAGACACAACTCTTCAATATTATATTCTAGACTTTGCACATTTCCGACTATCCGACGAAGAATAAATTGGTTGCTACAATATTCGACTGATTGTGATTAACGTATATCACCTTCTGTATCCCACAAACATTCACTCAACATTAAAGTTGAGCATATCAGAAAGTTTCTTTTACAAATTTAAATTATTTTGCTCAACCCCTCAATAAACGTTATGAAGCGCTTTGATTCTGTTAAAACGTGCTAGCAGTTAATCCGATGACAAAAGGATAATTGACATTGGAAAGTGAATTGAAAGGCGAAAAATGTTTCGATGGCTTCATAAACTTACTCCTGCTAGAGGTCGCTTAATCTTTTACATTTTTACGATTAACCTTTTCACTAGGGTTTATGATACGGATCTCGGCGCAGTGAATTTAATAGAAACGAAACATTTATAATTTTATGATTTTAGTTTGTTTTAATTTTGATCATAATAAATCCTAATGTTTATTTCGAGCCGTAACAGAGTCTGTTATCCTTTTTTTGCCCATTTTTCCGTAAGTTATCAAACAACCGTCGATCGAATCACCGATAACCAATTACACTCTAATCCTTGACGTGCCTCCCTTCAGTGTCTTTAAATTTTTCATGGTGTCCGTGGCGAATCGGGGCGTACACAGGGGAAAAGACGGTCGAGTAAACGGCGCGAGGTGTTCCAGCGGAAATGAGGGGAACGAGAGACGAAAAGAAATCGGTCGGAAAAGAGAAGCGAAGGAGCAAGGCTTTTAACGGTAAGTCCGTGATGGTTCGAAGGTTGTCCGATGGGAGATCGACGCTCCTCTGCTCGCCGCGATGCACATGGCCGTTCGGGGAGAGGGAAAGAAACGAACAGGTTTGACTAAACGCGGTGGAAGAGGCCTTCTTCCCCGTTCTCAGTTATTTAAATCCGAACAGCACTCCTCGCGCTGAAATCTCGAAGACAAGGCGGCGGCGGCAGTGGCGGCTAGGCCGTTCGTCTGGGAACGGTGTACCTCGGAGCGGTCCATTGAAAGCAAGCCTTGAAAGCGAGCGGGGGGGAAAAAGAGGGAGAAGGATAGATCGGATGCGGAGGTGGGGTAACAGAAAGAAAGGAAGAGCCAGTTGTTCGAGCGTAACGTGTATTCTTCCCGGGGTGAGGCCGAGAGACGTAGTGCGCTCCAGACTCTCGCGGGCCTCTCGCGGGGAAGCACGAGGAGGGCAGAGAGGGCGAAAAAAAAAGAAGACGAACCGACAGAAAGATTCAGAACCTCCTTCTTAATGGTGTGGGTGTGCCAGCGAGCAGAGGAGTAAGTTTTAAAAACATCCCGCCCAATACGCCTCTGGTGCTGGTTTTATCGTTGCCTCTTACTCTCCTTGCCTCCGAGAGCAGTCAGACTTCACCGTGAACCCGTATCCGTCAAAGCCTTTACCGCCTTGGTACCGCGGTACCCTGCGTTTCGCGTACTGCTGCCTGTAAATCCTACCGGAGAGCATCTGTTGGTATCAAGGAACACATCCACCAGTGACACACGAACGATCTTAGAGTCACGCAACCAGGCGAGGTATGCAATTCTATTGCAATTTTTTCCAGCTACGATCTCGCAAGATGCCGGACGGACGGAAGGAAAAATACATTGGAGGCGGATGGTTTGTCAGGGAAATGTTCTTCGTTAATGTTTCAGCGAGTTTGACTTATGCAATGGGGAGAAGCGAAACGCGGGGTTCGTGGAAGGAAAACGATGGTCGGGCAATTTGCTTTAGTAGGTAAGCGGATGAATACAATAGCTGGAGAATTTCGTTAATCGAAAGTAAAGTGGAATTTGAAATATCGATGACTTTGTAATTTTTAATTTGTCTGGATGGTATTTGTATCGTACCGATTGTCGCAATTTTTTTCATTTGTGAGAATGTAAGTCTTATTAAACGATACATTGGATTGGCCAATAAGTAATGTTGGATTTCTGCTGTAGATAACGTTCTTCTTTCTTGATGGAAAGTACTGTTTCTAACTTATAAAATACACACGTATTCTAAAAGCTGCACCTCGAAGCATAATTTAAAAAAGAAATTTTTACACTTGATAGTTTTTTCTCGAATGGATCTTATTTTGAAAATAAGTGACAAGAAGATGTATTTTCAAGCAATTATGCTTTTTATTTCTGCAAAGGGCAAAGCGCGGTACAAACAACAAAAAAAAAGATTCAGATGGTTTGAAAAGCTTTGCAATGGAGATTTTAGTCTGATCGATGATAGTCACTCTGGTAAGCTTATCGACATTGATATCAACTAATGATCCACTTCAATTGCAAATAATACACATTACAGAACAAATATCGAAGTCCAGCTTAAAAATCATTTTCAATAATTTCAATAAAGAAACATTTTTTAATTATTTCATTGGCGAAGAGAAATGAAGAATAATGTAGAACAAAAGAGATATGGAATAAGTCAAATTAAATGTTATTCCCAAGACAAGTTTACAATCCAAGAAGGTCATGTTATACAGGGTGTTCGGACACCCCTGGAAAAATTTTTAATGGGAAATTCTAGAGACCAAAATAAGATGAAAATCAAGAATACCAATTTGTTGATTGACGCTTCGTTAAAAAGTTATTAATGTTTAAAGTTCCGTCTGTAGAACGGCAATCTGCGAACAGCTGCGTACGCGTGATAGTGGTTCTCACTCAGAAAACTGTAAGGCTGTCGATACGCCAGTAAGCAGAGTTTCTCATGCTGAATGAGAACCACTAACGGCTGTTCGCAGATTGCTGTTCTACAGGCGGAATTTTAAACATTAATAACTTTTTAACGAAGCTTCAATCAACAAATTGGTATTCTTGATTTTCGTCTTATTTTGGCCTCTAGAATATCCCATTATTATTTTTACCAGGGGTGACTGAATAACACCTTGTATAAGTGTGTTAACGATTCTGTATATGTATGTATTGATTTGATTATATGTATTATTCGTTTGGTAAGGTTTTTTTGACTGTCTCTTGTTCTGTATTTTCTCAATTACATCGACTCTGATTTGGTTGGCAATGGGGAAAGTAGATTGATGAATTGATAGGTTTTTACTTGATTGGTAGAAATTTGGAAAACTGTGGTGAAGTAGGATCCTTCTTTCGAAGGTCAGTGAGCGCGTAAGGGGGAGTACATTTAATTATTGAGAGTTATAACAAAATAAAATTAAATAAACTCTTCTTTGCGATTTTCATCCAATCTTCATGTACACAATGTCATTATCTTTCTCGTAAGCTCACAACATTTGAAGTACTTGCATAGAGAATTTTGAAAAAATAGGTAACCAGGGACTATAACTTTATCAATTTTTTACATTTTCTGATGAAATTTTTACAAAATATTCTTCCTATTTTGAACAATTAAATAAGCAGTAAAAGAAATAACGTTTGTTGGGCTTAAAATCTACAACGATACTAAATAAAAAGCAACACTTTGATCAGAATATGATGTATGTTTCTTCCGGTGTCTTATCAAAAGCGCAAACAGAGTGACTAGTCTGCCTTTCTAAATCCCGCGTGTCTTGTAAAATACTAACTGTACCGGATTATACGGCATCCGGATTAACTGTGCTTGGATTAGCGAGGATTTACTGTATTTCCAACTGAAACACTTGTTTCAAAGGTCTTAAAGATTTTCCTTTTTCTGTCTTCCAGCAGCAGTAAGGTAGGCCGAGGCGAATCGGATCACTTTTTGTTTGGCGGTAAAAAAATAATAGTCAAACATTAAGCTAATTTTTTTACTACAAATTCGTAACTAGTACCCATTTAACTTGAACATTAACGATAAAAAATGAAAATAAAAAATTTACAAATAAAATTGAGAAATATTTGACTGTGATAGAGATTCATTGCATTAGATTTCGAGACATTTTAGTTAGTCATTCGTTTCTTATATGCTGTTTCAACAATTCCTGTTTTTTGTATCCAAAAGAATTTATATCGTTACCTGTATAATTACGATTTATTTATGTAACAATTACTCAAACAAATAGATAGATGTGTCAAGTACGCGTAATGAAATGAGAACGTAAATAATTCATATACGAACACACTGGAAACCTACACCGGTAATAAACAACGACTTAAAACAATTGGCGATTCACTGCGGTAGGTGCAGGGAAGAGGGACGAGGTAATACGAATGATCGAAATGCTCGTTTTTATCGCGGTTTAACAATCGTGAATTGAATTCTTATTTTGATTCGATATGTCTTGTAATCCGATTTGCCTCGGTCTGCCCTAATGCTATAAAGCAAAGCCCATAACAAACTATTTTATTTGATAAAAGAGAATTGTCCTTAAGATCACCGAAATTGGTTTTATTCGAAATATACCAGCTTCAACTTTGTTTATTACTTTTAGGTAATTCATTCCTCAAAATTTTGATCGTTCTATAGTACGCATTCTTTTAATTAAGTTTTGCGTTACGTTTACTTGTTGCTTATCGCTTTTTATTTTTTCAGATACTAACATAATTTATTGTGTTAAATGTACCAGACTTGTGAACTATTCTTTCCACGTTTTTCCACAGATACTGATCCAATAAGAAGATCAGCCCATACATAGACCTTGAAAACGAATCCTCCAACGCAATTTCATTATTCTCGAGTGTTGTATTATTTTGAGCCATAGAATCTCTTTGACCCAGTTTGTACTATGATGTTGTGACCACCTTGTATGAAATGTACCTAATACATTTTCTTTTTCTATCTATATGGAACATGTAAAATCATTTTGTTCCACATAGTAAGTATCGTTAACGTCGAGGTTTTTACTGCACAATGTATTATTTTAATTATATATGTTTTATTTAAAACAATTATAGAGAAAACAATTAGCTGTACGAAGCGTGTTACGTTACATTACAGACTGGTCTATAATCAATAAGTGATCCAGCAGGTGGCGATCGATTACCTGCTCTACTTTATCGACACAAGTGAGATTTACGATTATGTTTTGTCTTGTTACTCCTGACAGTTAACAAATATTTTTGTTCGGAGGGTTCTTCCACATGCCTCTAAACTTTGAAGGCAATTCCATGGTTACTTCGTGCGAAACATTTTATACTTCGGAACAATAACGTTTTCTATCAGAAGGTCGGATTAGAATTCTTTCTTCGTCGATTCGATATTGACGTTAAGACGTTTCCGTACGCGAAACTTGGCGGCGTGCATCAACGCAGCTACGTCTCGCTTCATTTTTCGGCCCTTTTTGCGGCGCGCTTTGACCGACAGCGGAAGATTGGATATTTCTTCCTGGCAAGGTGAACACCTGGTTTTTCCTTTCGACAGCCAGTCGAACGAGACGAGGCACACATCAGAGGCCCGCAGTTTTGTTCTTCTCGCGAATGTAACACAAAATGTTACGCGAGGACCGATAACGCGCGAAACATTCCGCTGAAACGAAAGGAAATAAAAAAAAAAGGTTTAGGTACCGTCGACAGAAAGAGGGTTGGTTGAAGGAGGGGAACGAACGACGTCGAAACAACTAAAAACAACTCGATCTATCGACATCCTATTTCGCTTTCCTATTACACGAACGTCTGAAACACGCGATTTATTTGGTTTATTTTCATATGGAATGTTCTTTGGCACGGATCTCAAAGGCGGAGCTGCGTCCTCTGTACCTTCACCTATGCCACCCTAGCAGGTCTCTCTCCCTACCATCGATCCCCCTCTAACTCTTATGCCCTCGTGAATCGACGATTCCTTGCACACGATTACGATCGACGTGCACCGAACTAATATCCGAATTTTTGTAATTCCTTTTGTGGGATATTGAAAACGTCTTTTTATTGAGCAACGAAACCTACCCTCCTACTCCTTGCTCGGTTCTTTCACTGTCTGGTTGGTCTCGATGCGCGCCAGATAAAGTTGCAGGAAAAGAAGATTCGTTCCAAAGGGAATTGTGAGTCGCATTGGGTCAAACGTTTCGATAAGATTTCGTCAGACGTGAAAATAAATAAAAATTACTCGACACTGTCTACATTCTGTTTAACCCTTGAACGGCGAACAGTCTTGGCGACCAAATGGCCGACACATGGTCCACTTTGGATTCAAATCTAAATTTCGTTATTCCATAATCCAGTATGTTTTTGATCGAGCTTTTGTGGCTGTATTTGTAAACTTTTCATTTACTATTATCGTTTATTTTTACAAGTTTATTTATAATAATTATTGTTATTTGTTAACAATTTTGATTTTATGATTTTGAAATGAACAGTTTGTACATTCGATAGTGTTGATAGTGGAAATTACTTATTCTAGAATAAAAGTAACAAACTAAGTTGTTATTTTGTTAATTTTCGAAATGAACGATATTTTTGAATGGTATGAAACATGTTCCTGGTTTAACGGTCAACTTAGAATTAGTTAATGAATTATTTTTGTTATGTTACTTTGATATGCATATGTGTAAATAACTCTCATTATAAACTGTACTATCTAGATGTACTTCAGTTCGTAACTTAACACTAGATTTACGGACTGAGCCAATTTGATTCATTTAGAATTTTATTGCTATATATACAGGGTGTTTTGCCATCCCTGGGAAACATTTTAATGGGAGACTGTACAGGCCAAAATAAGACGAAAATCAAGAATATCAATTTGTTGATGGTGGCTTCGTCAAGAAGTTATTAACGTTTAAAGTTCCGCCAATACTGAATTTTTTTCTTGAAAGTGGGTAAGATTTCGGGAATATGTCTATTCACCGAAAATGATTATAATTGACCCCCGCAACCAAAAATAATTTTTCCAGAACGATTTGAAACTTTTCAATTTCGCCGAAAAATTTAGGTACCTACCCCCCGTCGATTTTCCTTAAAAATTCGCTTTTGATTTTTAATAATTTCGCTTGACGTCCTACAGAAAAGTTGTTTAATACTTTTTTGTAGGTACCTATGGGCTCTACTTTAGAAAAAAGTTTCATTGAAATATATTCACTATTATAGGAGTTATGGCTGTTTGAAAATTGGACCATTTTTATGGGGTTTTTCTAACATTAGGGGGTCAAGGAACAATCTTTCGAATATTTTTCTAATTGCTACATATTCTCCACTAAAATACGCGGTGTTTGGCTTTTTGAACATTGAAATCGTCCAATCCGTTCAGAAGTTACGGTGTTTTAAAAATTCGCATGAAATTTACGGGAAGCATTTTTGGCCTGAAATTATATTTTCGGTAAGGAATTTTTTTCTCGAAAATGGTTAGGATTTCGCGGGTATGTTTATTGACCAAAAATTATTATAATGGGCCCCTGCAATCAAAAATAATTTTTTTAGAACGATTTAAAATTTTTTAATTTTGTTGACAAATTTCACACCTTCTCGAATTTTTTTCTCCAAACTGGGTAGGATTTTCGGGGTATATCTATTCACCAAAAATGATTATAATCGACCCTTGCAATCGGAAATAATTTTTTTAGAACGATTTGAAAAATTTTTTTTTTCGCCGAGAAATTTCACCATCTAACCGAATTTTTTTCTCGAAGGAGGGTAGGATTCCGGAGATATGTGTATTCATCAAAAATGATTGTAATTGACCCCCGCAACCGAAAATAATTTTTCCAAAACGATTTGAAATTTTTTAATTTAATTGCTAATAACTTTTTAACGAAGCCTCCATCAACAAATTGGTATTCTTGATTTTCATCCTATTTTGGCATCTAGAATCTTCCGTTAAAATTTTTCCCAGGGGTGGCTGAACACCCTGTATAAAAAACTTGAATATTATTTTTTAATAACATATGTTGGTTTTTAATTCCGTAATGAATTATACATAAATATGAATTCCTCCCCTCGACTTACCCCCTCATTTCGTATTGTCGAATGTGGTATACCTATTTTTATGGTTGTGAGCCAATTTGACACATAAAATGATTTAACAGTTAATTGCTTTGCAAATTAAATTTCTGGCTTACATAAAGCATCAAAATTCTAACACCAATTACGCGTAAACATTCATGTTCAATCTTGTCAATTTATTAGTTAGCTGAGGCCAAAAAAACCTTCTTTCATAATTCCGATTTATACATCGCGCGCAAACGGAGCATTTTTAGTGAAATAATATAATTTTATAAAATCAATTTTTTGTCAAATAATTTGGTCCACCAAGTTAATTTTAATATGTATTTGTAAAAGGTATTTCAATTGATATTTATTTTACATCTAATTACGTAGGGTTGCCATCGTTGGAAAAAATCAGAAAAAATTTCTTTTACTAACTGTATTTTAAAGACAGTGTGTATACGTGAAAAATGTTTTCAATGAAATTTTGAATAATAAATCTTTTATTTAAATTGATTTGGAGTTATTTTTTTTTGCAAACAACTTGAATTTTGTTGTATGAGTCAAATTGGCTCTCTTCAGTAAAAATAGGTATACAATCAACATCCGTAAATCTAGTGTTAAGTCGATTTGCCCAATTTGTAAGCAGAACCCAAAGTAAAGTTTGTTTTGTTATATTATTTCATTATAAACTAACTATATCATTGCTTTGATGACATCTCGATAATTATCTTATGTTTGAATTACTTATGTCGATACTACAAGACACGTCAGAAAATACGTTTTATTAATATCAATGACATTTCGATACTTTCTCTATCTTTCACAAAGCTATGTTTAAGAATTGTTATGTATCAGCATTCATAAGCTTGTTATTGTATTGGCCCTATCGCTGTACAGATTTATGGAATCGATTTCTTCGCTCCGGGCTTTTTATTCGCGCGAAACCGGCTCGAGAAAGTTGTCATCCACAAATTAGGTTTGAAACAAACACGGTTATTTTGGTAATTAGAGTTACGAAAGTTTGAACGACGGGAGTAAGTTCCGTTAACTCGTAGTATTCTGCGCGAGCGGGCAAAACAGCCAACGGAAATATTTCATTATTTGCAATTATATCTCTTGTACTACGAACTGTCTTGCAAACTACCTGGCTGAAATTACCTGACTGAAATGGTTTCTATAAAACGTCCGTTTCCTGTCTTCAGTCGTAACGCTGACTTCCTCATATCCCTCGTACATATAATAACAGTTATAATATGTTAGTGTAGTTTACGGTATATTGTATATATTAATAGTTTAGTAGTTATTCAACGTTAATATTTTATGGTGCTTGATATCTTCGGTAATATAAACACCTAATAAACTAGCCAGCATTTTTTCGTAAGTAATTGTTCAACAAACAAAATTCGTTTTCAAGAGTATTTTATCCCCTATCCGATGAAAATGCCAAAAATTCGACATAGTTTGCAAATTTTCTGTATGAAGTTAAAGTACTCAGTATGCACATTTAGAGCAAAATTATTGAATATTTTTGTACAGATTTTTAAAATGTATGCTTTAAGAAAAAAATGGGACATAAAGAGAAAGATATTTTACGAATAAACTTTAAAATACAACTTTCTATACGTATAATGCAAAAGTTACAAGTACGTTGTCTTGTAAAAGAGAAAAAGAAAGAATTTTAAGCATTAGTGTGCAAAAGTCCATTAAAAAATGAACGTTAAAGGAAATACTATTTTATCCATGAAACTACAAAACTAAATATTTTTTTTTTAATTTTATAGATCAGTGATAACATTTTTTTCTTCAATTTTACCTTTCTAAAAACGAAACAATTGTAATTTTTGTTACGAACGAACTGAGTAGTCGATACAACAGCGAGGTTAAAAGTATTTTGAAATGTATCGACGAAGCAGGACATTGTAGAACGAAAATCACTCCGCCATGTAGCTTCATGATTCTTTTATAGTGGTGTAACGTTCGATGATCGAGTTTCCGCGTTTTATAGAATTATCGAGGAGATTCGATGGCGGTGAATTTTATTTTGACATTTATGCGCGTATCGGAGCATGTAATCAGCAAAGTGCTTTGCGATACAGTTCGCGGTAGATTGGCAGGTGGCCATTCGATGCTCATTTAATCGTCACTGCGAAATAGGAGTTACGAAATTAAATGGACGTTGCAGTTATGATAGTAATAATAACGACAATAGTAAATTTAACTTGAACGCAGATAAAATATCATGATGACGACCCTGTGATTCGTAAATGCAGCATCATTAATGTCATATGGTTCTCGTAAACGAAATCATTATTTCGGACGTGATTATTACCATCATCGTCAACTGTTGTTATATTCACTGTGTCATACTTCATACTATTCATATGCTGTTACGCTGCAGTTTGTGCATTCAAATACATGTTTTATTTATTTATTTAAACGATGAACTCTTTTTATCTCGAAACTCAATGAAACCTCACGATAGAATGTATTACACTTTTTACTATAATTTATTTTCAATAAATACGTAGATTTATCGAGGTAGTTTTTATTTAACACTAAACCTACCGGCACTTCATGTATACCTATTCCTACCATGATCGGTCAAATGACCAGTCTTTCTTTCTCTCTTTTACGAGGCAATGTATTTATAATTTGTGCATTATATGTATAGAAACTTGTGTTTTGATGTTTATTCGTAAGATATCCTTCTCATTTATGTTAAAAAAATTGTTAAATTTTCATCGGATAGAAGATAAAACGCCCTTGAAAACGAATTTCGTTCCAAGTCGATACCGTAGTTAGTTCTAGAGAAAACACTTATTTAAGAAAAAGTACTGGCTAGTAATTACGCAAACATCTTGTATTTAAATTTAAATTAATTTTCAATTAAATAAACAATTTATAATCTAGTTTTATCGTTTACTAGTCGTACGATCACTAGGAATTGCTGAAACTTCTTTGGGTATGTAGCGTCAAAGTAAATTTCAAAATAAACATAGAAGATAGCAAAAATTATAGTAGGTAATATGATCATTAGGTAGAGGATGAAATGCCCTTTAAAACGAGCGTTTGTGAGAGTCGATAGCTTTATTAGTTCCGGAGATATAGCGATTTTAGTTTTAAGTCGATGCAGTGGCTAGTTACGGAGATAGAAGCGTTCGAAGCGTTTGTTTACGTTTCATTCCGATCAATGAACACGCGCGCGTGAAAATAGTAAACAGTGCGTAGTAAATTCTTGGAAATACTACGACTTCCTGGTCACGTGACTGTCTCGACTCACGCGTGACAAAGAGGTCCAGCGCGACGCGTCAGACGGAGACAGAGATAGTCAAATTAAGAAAAATACCCCTTTATATAAATTACGATATCTCGAAAACGAAAAGTCGGATCGCCAAAAACCAAAAACCATTTCAAAGAGGAAGCTTTGTCGCTGCCAACGGTGGCTCAATCATGAAGAAAATATTAATAGTTTCGAAACTGCACGTAATTAAAGTTTTAGTATTTTTAATGCGCGTTAATAGCCTTTTCTAAGGCAGAGAGCGGAATTTTAAAAATTACCTTTTACATAAATTACGATATCTCGAAAACGGAAAGTCGGATCGACAAAAACCAAAAACCATTTTAAAGGAGAAGCTTTGCCGCTGCCAACAGTGGCTGAATTATTAAAAAACACTAGTAGTTTCGGAACTGCACGCGTCTAAAGTTTAACTATTTTTAATATGCGTAGTTAGACTGTTTTAGAACAGTGGAAACTAAAAATTCTCTCCTTTCGTCTTTGCTATACATATAGTTCCTATTTACATCGGAAATTAACCAGAATTTGGTACCAAATTTTGTCCAGTTTTTTACAAAAAACCATAAATCATTCAACCGGTCAGATGACCGATCGTGCTAGGCAAGACAGACTACATATTTTTCTCAGAAAACAAACAATAAGAATGGAAGTGGATATTGTAAAATTCATTGTACGTATGCTATAAGAAAAGTCGTGAAGTTAAATGGCGCTAAAATAACATTGTGTGTTGGAAATTCACAACGAAATTTAAAAAACGGTCATTTGACCGGTCGCGGTAGGTTTAGTGTTAATATACAGGGTGTTCGGCCACCCCTGGGAAAAATTTTAATGGAGGATTCTAGAGGCCAAAATAAGACGAAAATCAAGAATACCAATTTGTTGATGGAGGCTTCGTTAAAAAGTTATTAACAATTAAATTCAAAAATTTCAAATCGTTCTGGAAAAATTATTTTCGGTTGTGAGGGACAATTACAATCATTTTTGGTGAATACACATACTTTATAAATCCTACCCATTTTCTAGAAAAAAATTCGAGAAGGTGTGACATTTTACGACGAAAAAAAAAATTTCAATTCGTTCTGGAAAAATTATTTTCAGTTGCGGGGATTAATTACAATCATTTTTGGTGAATAGACATACCCCCGAAATCTTGCGCATTTTCGAGAAAAAAATTCAGTAAGTATCAAAGTTTAAACGTTAATAACTTTTTAATGAAGCCTCAATCAACAAATTGGTATTCTTGATTTTCGACTTATTTTGAATTAATTATAAAATTTTTCCCAGGGGTGATCGAACACCCTGTATGCAGGGATTGAACGAGACTGTTAAATTTTTGATTAATTGTAAAATTACAGGGGTTGTTTGATTCAAGAAAACAGTTATAAAATGAAGTGTATTCGCTGAACCTGTTATTTAGTAAGTTTTTAATAAATAAGTTAAAAAGTCCCAATGAATGAAATTTAATCAAATTGTGTGTTTATTCCGAAACAAATTTGATATTATTGAATTAATCGAACGTAGTTTTGGTGGTACGTTTTCTTTGCAATCAAGGTAAATCTATTGCAGCTAATACGGAGGAATAAGCGAACATTTCCTTCCTCGTGAATATCGTCATAAATGCAATATTAAAGGTTATTACTATAATTATCGAGAACAAAGTATTATCTTTGACGCGCAATTCCATCGAAAGGGAAGAGAAAAAAAGTCATTAACGTTTCTTTTTGCAGTTTGACGCACGATAGCGAGAAATAGGTTAATAGAATTCTAATTTGAGCATGTCGTGAATCCAGGTCGACCGTTCAGTTTCCTCTTCGTGCTAGGGTGGAAGAAGGATAACGTCTTTTGTTGAGACAGAAAGACAATTAACTCCTTCGTTTCTTACGTTGGGACTTGTAATCGCATCAAATTTTCTGTCTCTGAAAGACGGAAGGTGCACAATCAACGAGAACGATGGAGCTCAGACAATGAAATCCTTCTGTAACTTTATCGTGTTTGTAATTGAATATCGTTTTTCGCGAATCCCACTTTCGGATTGTTTACTTTTTATTATCGTAGAACACACGGTAACGTGGGTTGGAAAGTTCTGGTTATTTAATAATTATGTAATAATATACATTTTACCTTGAAAGAACACTTACGATAATGAATATATTTTCTTCTAAATTTCATCGTTTAAAACTATTCTTTCAAATAGTAGATCATTACTTTGACATTTGCAAGACCTACGTTCAGCGCATGATGATTGATTTTTTACAGAATTATAAAATACATTTGCTCGTCGCGGAATCCTAGCAGAATGTATTAAATCATCTTTGACTTAAGGAGGTATTGCTGTCTAGACTGTCAATTTCACGGCCCTTTTTGTGATTTTTTTTTTAATGATAGGGAGGCCGTTTTGTACTGAGACTTTGTAGATATATTTATTTATCTTATAAGCACGTACAAAATTTTTTTCATGGAAAAATATTAAAAATCGTGGCAATTATAACTTCTTATTTAATGGCTCTTTTGGAAAAGGTGCTCCAATGGCTTCCAGTATTCCAGATAATTTGAAACAGAGGAGGTTAAAGTATCTTCATAAGGAAGATTGTAGTTATAGCAGGAACTAGGGAGAAGTCAAAATCCTGATAAATAAAGAAATGGCGACGCTTCAAGTTTTGAATTCTATTTGTTAATCATTCTTTTGTATTTAGCGTATCAAAAAAAATAGTAAAACTCAATATTTTTTTAAATCTCTAGTTCCAGCTATGAAGGCGTGTGTGCTGAATATTCTCTCCAAATTTGAAGTCAATCGGTTTGCTAGATCTTGAAATATCATGTAAGCCAGTTTAAATGAGTTCTTTTAATCGAGAAGCTATAACTCCCGCAATTTTTAATATTTTTTTATGAAAAAAATACTGTACATATCTATAAGACGAATAAATATATCTGCAAAATGTCACTATAAAACAATCTACCTGTCGTTAAAAAAAAATCACAAAAAAAGGCCGAAGAAATGACAGCCTGGACAGCAATACTCCCTTAAAAGCAAATTAATAGTTTCGATCTGATTATTATGATCGCACGGTCCATTTGGCTCCAAGCATCGAATATGTACATCGGTTTCCGCAGCGTGAACGCTCGTTGCGAGGAAATAAAGCAATTTCTAGGATGATCCCGGTCCCAATATCAAAGTCCGTGGTATTCTAAAGCGTTTAAAGACGATTGCATAACCTATAAAAGCAGTCTGCGATGGCGCGAGAGAGAAGCAAATAGGCTCGACAAAGGGGACAGGGAGATTGAAATAGGAACTAAGGCAGGGACAAGTGGAGAAAAAGAGGAAGAACCGGGAGAAAGGAGAGCGAGGTGGAATGAAGAAGAGGTAAGGAGGGCTCTCTGGAAGCTCACCGTCTGCGAAGCCAGACACCAGGACCGCGTTACTTCCAGGCCGCCGATGCCTTTTGATCTTTCAAAGTCTAGACTTCCTCCAGTCTTCTATCCTATCCGAGGCAGTCGTGCTCACAAGGAAGTAAACGCTTCGAGACCGACTTATCGAAACTTTACAGAACTGCGCCGATATCCGCTCGCTGTCTTCTCTACCAACCAGGTTCCTCTTCACAGCACGCGTTCCACCCTTTCGACGTCCAACCCTCGTCACTATCCATCGCGGGACTCTCCTGCTCGGGATCTGGATAAATCGGGTCATGCGAAAACTTTCTGTTCCTTAGCATCCTTCTTTCCTGCTCTTCTTGTTGCGAATCGACGGCATAATAGAATCAAAGCTAACCTGCGTTTTAAACTTTCCGCTTTTTTCTTGGCGAGAGCGAAAGGAATTATTCGTTCTATAAAGCAGTGTTTCTCACAGTGGGTTCCGTGGAACCCTGGGATACCATGAAATAATTTTGGGGTTCCGCGAGACAAGTTGTAATATAACATTAAAATAAGATTAGTTGCAATATTTTCATAGAAACACATTAAAATATTAACAAACTATTATTATTAAAAGCAATTACATCCTTCGCACTGAACTTGTGTTTTGAAAATCAAGAATACCAGTTTATTGATTGAAGCTTCGTTAAAAAGTTATTAACAAAATTATTAATGAAATTTGTCTATCTACACGAATTTTTTTCTCGAAAGTGAATAGGATTTCGAGGGTATGTCTATTGATAAAAAATGTTTGTAATTGACCCTTGCAACCAAAAATAATTATTTCAGAATGATTTGAAATTTTTTAATTTCGCCGAAAAATTTGTCCACTTTACTGAATTTTTTTCTTGAAAATTCGTAGGATTTCGGAGGCATGTCTATTGACTAAAAATGGTTGAAATTGACCTCTGCAGTCAAAAATATTTTTTTTAGAACGATTTGAAATTTTTTTTTCGCCAAATATTTCAACAGCTACTCCTTGTTGATTTTTCTTAAAAATTCGTTTTTGATTTTTAGTAATTTTGCTTGACACCCTACAGAAAAGTTGTCTAATACTTTTTTGTAGGTACCCATGAGTTCTACGTCAGAAAAAAGTTTCATTGAAATATATTCACTATTATAGGAGTTACGGGCGTTTGAATATTGGACCATTTTTATGGCGTTTTTCTCATTTTAAGGGGTCAAGGAACAACTTTTCGAATACTTTTAGAATTTCTACATATTCTCCACCAAAATACGCGTAGTTTGCTTTTTTAAACATTAAAATCGTCCAATCCCTTCAGAAGTTATGATGTTTTAAACATACGCATGAAATTTCAGTGAAACATGTCAATGGTATGGTCAGACATGAAATTTTCGGTAATGAAAAAAACGAAACTTCTCCATCGTATCTTTTCAATTAATAATATAAACAAAATTTTCGTTTACGCCAAAATAAAGATCCTATTTTATCCTGCAATTTTTATATGAACAATTTTTTCGTATTATCAATAGTTATTGAAATATCGCGACTGTCACACTTTAGCTGAGACACCCTATTTATATTTCTGAATCTGTACAATCGTGATAGGCCCATAATTGACAGGACAAATCCACAATTCATTCTTAGTGCCTTCAGAAAACTTAGTGTTGCAAAATATGCAGACTGCATTATTTGATCTTGATTGAAGCCGTACTTTAGATTCACTAATATCAAATGTTTCATGTTGCTACTTTTTCTCATTGTATTATAATTAAATGCACAGTAACTTTAAAACCTCATTGATATTATGAAACTGCGATTATTATAGAATAATATATTTTCCTTTTCTTTAAAATCACAAAATAAATAACAGAAAATTACTCTTGGACATCTACGCGTAAAAACTTTGTGTTTCATAAGAAACAATAAGCGTCTGTTACAAAATGGAATATTGGTACATAACAATGGCTGCTGCTATATGATGTTATTATGATCTTCATACTTCGTTTTCATTCATTGCTATACATATATGTCAATACTGCATATAGCTCAAAACCTTAGTGTCTCATATTTCTATCATATCTCATAATTCTACTTTCTCCTTTATTTATGTTTTACGAATGTTCACATTTTCAAGTGAAAATAATCAAAACTAATTATATATATATATATGTATCATTGAATAAGGTTCCTTTAAAAAAGGTTTCCTACTGGCTGACACGATTTCGATCATTTTCGATTGGTATGATTGTGATTATGGTGTGAATCAAAATTATAGAAAAAAAAGAATTTTCCCTATTACTCTTATAGCTCGCTAAACATGAAAAAAGTCAAGAAAATCGATATTCAATATTTAAACTGCCGCTGTTTTATAAATTTTTATTATTTGTTTTTCATTTTAATTCACACCATAATCACAATCATACTAATCAAGAATTCTTTTGATTTTTTCATTTCAGATAAGCAGAATGATCGGAATTGTGTCAGCCAGTAGGACATTTTTTTTAAAAGACCTTGTTCAACAACATATAATTCAGTCAGTTTTTATTATTTTCACTTGGAAAAAATTGTGAACATTCGTAGAACATAAATGAATATCTATACAAAATGGCGAAGTTAGAAAACTTATACTTTTTTTGTAAAAAAATCCCTAAAAGGAGCAAAAAAATGATATTCTAGACTTGAATACCCTCTTAAGTGATCGAAGTTTAATTCGTCAGTCGTGGGGCAAAATTCTGTTGGATCGTGTAAACGTGAATTGAGAACCACCGTGTCGAGAGAACCATCCGTACAGATCCTAGAGATGTTATACGTCAATACAGATAGCTTACGATGGCATAGTTGCGTAACCAAATAATGTCTTTATCGCCTTGAACTCAACAACGATGGTCATCAGATTGTAGGATACTATTGATGGCACCAAGTTGCTGTTACCCGGCTCCCAATAATCTCGGGTTTACTACGCTAACTCGCATAATATCGGGATCATTCGTACCGATTAATCTTCATGTTATAGTTGTTGTAATTCAATTACCGTAGCAAGAGGAAATATTCGAGAAAAACTTAAAAGGTACGACTTCTTTATTCACGAATCGTTGAAGCGTAAGATAAGAGTGGGTTTATAGGTCACTAGAAGGTATTCTTCAGACGTTGGATCTGTCAGACATCTTACCCTGAAAACGGCTATCTAAAAAGATTCGAAACAATGGGTCCACTTCGAAGTCATCCCAAATACCCTGCAGGTATTACCCTGACACAAATTTTAACCGCCTTTTACTATATAATCTTCGTCCCACTTACAAATGCTGTCTTATTACTGCGAAAATCTGTGTCAATCTGGCACTCCGTTCACTTAATCACATTTATCAAAAAAACTAACATTTTCGTCCGAGCTCGACAATTAAATTTGCAGTGAATCTAGTTTTAAAAGAAATATTTGACTCATATTTTTTTCAAACTGCCATCGTCCATATCTAGGGGGTGAAAGCTTCTAAAGTTGTGAATGAAAAACATATTTTTTACAGTATTTTAAAAATTATTTGATATAGAAAAAAAGTCGTATAAATTTTTGAAGATAAATTTAATAATGTAACCTTCAAAAGAAAGATTAATTTCAAAATTCATAAATTATACGATTTATTGAAATTCATATTATTCACATTACAAAGTGCAGGGAAGTAAAACAAACTCTGAGATCAAAGCGATCACAAATACGTCCATTACAATATTTTTGTCCTTGTAAATTTATCTATTTATAGAATTATTGCAAATTAAAAAATATATATTCTAGATTTAACTTATCTTGAAATGTTGATCCTCTTTTTTTTCAACAAAATTGAAAAGTTTCAAATCGTCCTAAAAAAATTATTTTTAGTTGAAGGGGTCAATTAAAATCATTTTTGGTGAATAGACATACCCCCGAAATCCTGCGCATTTCCGAGGAAAAAATTCAGAGCGGGTGAAACTTTAAACGTTAATAACTTTTTAACGAAGCTTCCATTAACAAATTGGTATTCTTGATTTTCGTCCTATTTTGGCCTCTAGAATCCCCCATTAAAATTTTTCCCAGGGGTGGCCGAACACCTTGTATACATTGATTGTATTGTATGTTTAACAGTCTCAACCACCGTTGTATAATGTTTTATTCCTTAAATTCTATATTCTGTTGATAAAATAAATATGAATTCTATAAATTGACGCACCGCGAGCATGAAAACTTGTATTCAAATCGTCGTTGAACACTTTGAGAGCGTTCTTTATGTAGGTTGCATGATGGACGGTATACACGTTGCCTTTGTTATTTTACGAGTGTGAAAGAATGGATCCGTAAGTAAATGCTGCACCGTATGAATTTCAAAGCCAAAGTATTAATAGTCTTCGTTTGAAATCTTTTGGTATATTTGTAAGGAAAAGAGACGTTTTAATTCAACGTTTCATTTAAGTTATGTGATATTATTGCGAGAGGAAGCGCTTGTTCGTGTCCCATTATTTGAAGAGCGGCACGATTTCAATAACTTAACCGCTCACAAATCAGAAACAGATGCTGTTTCTCAATCAAGTGATTCATTTACTTTGTCGGTAGGTGGAGAACTGCTTTTACCCTAGGGCAATGCGACAATTTCTAGCAGCCACACACTGTAATTCCTACGAACTCGGAATATTGCATGTAGGATCCACTCTGATATACAGGACGATCCAAAAATGTGGTTAACATTAAATCTAAATCCCACTGCTCTAGTTTTGAATATTTCAACGCTTGTTTCGATTTTACACATTTAAACAGCGGTAAATTTGCACAAAAATTGATAGAAGACAGAAATTACGTATATTGTAGACGATTAAAATGTTTTTTCAAGGAAATGTTACAAGGAAACAACAGAACGTTATGTCCAAATGGTTCGATGTCGAATTTATCGTATTCCGTGCAATCGACGAGAAAAATGGTCAAAGATTTTGATATCAGCCACCAAGCTACGAGATGAATTGTTAAAGTAGTGTTCAAACATTGGTCTTACAAACTAGGACGTGGCCATTACCGCAGAGAAGAAATGACTAGACTCATACAAATGAATAAACTTTATGCTCGCTCGATTTTGTTCGACAAAGGTGGTTCCTTTCTGCGGATGAAATGATTTTTGCAATTCAGTGCCGTTGATTAGTGCCAGAAGATTCAGATAACTTATTGATACGTATCTTAAACCATTGTCATCATTTTCCGATTTCTGCGATGGTTTGGACTGACATCGATATCACTGCTTAAAATTGAAAAAATTTCTATTTAGATGCTACGTAGTTAAAATAAAATAATATTTTAAATAGGAATTGTTATTAGAAAATTTACAAGTATTTATGGACAAAGCTTATTTAATTCAGTACATACTTCTCTAGGGACTATACCTCAAACCTGTTTTTTTTGGTATTTATTTGGACCTTTTTATCAATATAAATTCCATGAATTTACCGAAAAAAGTTAATTTATTTTTCAATATTCCATAACTTGACCAATTTTTCATACTTTTTTTTTGGAAACAGGTATAATCCCAGCGTAAACTATTTAACTTTAAGAAAATTTTTCATTTTTTAGATTCTGGCATTGTACGGCCCACCAATAATGGTTACATCATCAAAAAGAATCCTAAAAATTACATTAAATTCACTCTCAAAATAAAAAAAATTACTTTTTGTACTTTATGAATATGTTTTTATACCTTAAAAAGTCTAAGCCAATATAATATAGAAAAAAATTATACAAAATTCATGTGTTTATACTGCCGTTCAATAAGAAGTCTCCCTTAACTCCTTGAACAATGGCGTGTCCGACTCGTTACAAGTTCTTGATGTCAAGTTTCACAATTACGAGGCCACTCACTCGTCATCGAGTCTTATAAATCAAAATGAACACATTTTCATATTCACGAGCTATTTCTGAAACAAATCTATTTTTTCACGCGACCATTCCTTGTACAAGTAAATTTAAACAAAATTAAATAGTAGGCGTTTAAAAAATTACTTGGAATTAACATCGTAAGTCAAGGGGTTAATGAAGGAGGTTTGCTCGTTCCACTGCAGCGCCATCTCAGTGGTGGTCGCATGGGTTTTTCGGCGTCATGTAGTCATCTTGTTGGTTTTATGCTTTATGTGTGATAACCAAATATATATTGAGTTATGTGTGCAAGTGGCGTTATTTAACACCCCAACAGTTAATTTATTTGGTACAAATAAGTACACTATACTTGTCGGCAGTTCTAGCGTTAATCATCTCTTGTAGGACACCGGTAGTTAGCAGTCAACCGGTCGCAATCAGTGTATTTTCACCCCTATTTTTCTTCCTCGAATGGCATGACACTCAGTGTCGTCATCGACTAACCCTACATCCACAAACATATATCCCGCCTCGCTACTTACGTACGGCTCGGCTCCAGTAAATTAAGCCGAGGGAAGTCAATTGGAAAAGTTTTTATTGGGCTACGTTTAGGAATTCCACGATGCCTGCCCATATCGTTCGGATTCTAGACAACGCACACTACCGCGCTTCCGTCGCGTCCCTGTCTCCGGAATATCATTCGTGCAGAAACGATGCTTTCCACGACCGACGCGATCCTTTGCGTGCTATTGCGTTCCTTTTCCCTTGATTACGTTTTATTTTGTTCCATTTGCCGCCGTATGCTTTACGAGCCGACACGTAATGGGCTGGTTCTTAAGGTTACGTTCAGTCCTATCGCGAACCAGCCAACTCGGTGAAACACGATGAATCAACGACCACGCACAATTCGGTTCTTCATAATAAATCGCGACTCCCACGTTCCAACGAAATCCCTTCTGTTTCTTTTTTGGGGGAACTGTGATTCCACCGGTCGTTTGTTAAGAAAAATTTATTTCTTCCGATCCAATTCCGAGGAATTAAGAGAACATTCTTGCCTGGATTCGTGAAACTAGAGCATTTTTACATTTTAACCCTTTGCACTATAATTGCTTTCCTAGCTTGTTCTCGGCCAACTCTGATTTAATTTTTGTGGCTTCGATATCACGTGTCAGGTATGAAATAATTGCTTGTAGTTATTTAAATTTTAATGTTATATGAACAAATCGATTGTTCAGAAAAAATGTATAACATCAAAATACGAATATTTAGTTTATTCTTATTTATATTTTTGTAAAGTATGGTACTTTTTAAAACAATCTCCTACATGTAAAAATGACTATCCTCAATATCGCTATAATGGTTATTTTCTTCTTCCATTTTAATACTTAAAAATTTCAAAAAATAACTCTACCAAATGTGCACAACCTTCACGGACGAGAATAAACTCAATACTAACAGCAATTGAATTGCACATATAACTGATTTTATCAAACAACTGGGATGTTCATAGACATAATTTTTATACTTAATTCAGTGCGATTGCATTTGAACATTTGATAAGGAATACTAATATCATTATGTTGAGAAGTGTATAATACAAGACTTTTATGTACATAGACATAATTTCAAAGCATTTTTTAAATAAAACTGCTTCCCACTAATTTGTTTCATTAACTATATGAAGTGCCACGCCAGAGGTGACTTCATAGTGCAAAGGGTTAATTTTACGAAAACTATTTAAGATATTGCTTTGAAATTTAGCAACGTTATTTATGCGAATCTTACTAAGAAACATAAGTATTTTTATATAGAAGTAAATTAAGGTTTGAATGGACCGCTTGATCCAATTACGCAATATTATACAGGGTGTTCAGCCACCCATGGGAAAAATTTTAATGGAAGATTCTAGAGGCCAGAATAAGACGAAAATCAAGAATACCAATTTGTTGATTGAGGTTTCGTTAAAACGTTAATAACGTTCAAAGTTCCGCCTGTAGAACGGCAATTTGTCCACCTACTTGAATTTTTTTCTCGAAAGTGTGTAGGAATTCGGGGGTATGTCTATTGACCAAAAATGATTATAATTGACTTCTGCAACCGAAAATAATTTTTCTAGAACTATTTGAAATTCTTTTTCGTCGAATAATTTCAACAGCTTATCCTCTGTCGATTTTTCTTAAAAATTCGTTCTTCATTATAATAAATTTGGTTAGCACTCTACAGAAAAGTTGTTTAATACTTTTTTGTAGGTACCCATAAGCTCTATTTCAGAAAAAAGTTTCATTGAAATATATTCACTATCGTAAGAGTTATGGCTGTTTGAAAATTGGACCATTTTTATGGGGTTTTTGTCACTTTACGGGCTTAAAGAACCACTTTTCGAATATTTTTAGAATTTCTACATATTCTCCGCCAAAATACGCGTTGTTTGCTTTTGAAACATTAAAGTCCTCTAATCCATTCAGGAGTTACGATATTTTAAAGATACGCACGAAATTTCGAGGAACCATACCTGGCCAGAAATTATATTTTCGGTGAGGAATTTTTTTCTCGGAAGTGCGTAGGATTTCGGGGGTATGTGTAATGACAAAAAATGATTGTAAGTGACCCCCGCAGCCGAAAATAATTTTTTGAGAATGATTTGAAATTTTTAATTTCGCCGAAAAATTTTAGTACCTACCCCCTTGTCGATTTTTCTTAAAAATTCGTTTTTCATTTTTAGTAATTTTGTTTGACGCCCTACAGAAAAGTTGTCTAATACTTTTTTGTAAGTACCCATGAGGTCTACTTCAAAAAAAAGTTTCATTGAAACATATTCACTATTGTAGGAGTTATGGCTGTTTGAAAATTGGAGAATTTTTATGGGGGTTTTCTCATTTTACGGAGTCAAACAACAACTTCTTCAATATTTTTAAAATTTCTACATATTCTTCACTAAAATATGCGTTGTTTGCCGTTTGAAACATTAAAATCCTTCAATCCGTTCAGAAGTTATGACGTTTTAAAGATTCGTATGAAATTTCAGGGAAGTATTTTTGGCCTCACATTAAATTTTCGGTAAGGAATTTTTTTCTCGAAAATGCATAGGATTTTGGGGGTATGTGTAATGACCAAAACTAATTGTAATCGACATCTGCAATCAAAAACAATTTTTTTAGAACGATTTGAAATTTTTTAATAACTTTTTAACGAAGACTCAGTCAAGAAATTGATATTCTTGATTTTCGTCTTATTTTGGCCTCTAGAATCTTCTATTAAAATTTTTCCCAAGGTTGGACGAACACCCTGTATGCCCCCCTAGACTAATACAACTTAACAACGTTCTCCTATACATATATTTATTATTTCCTCGATATTATCTTTCAAAATTTATTTTATTCTCCCGTAAGATTATAAAACACCAATTAAATTCGTGTTCTCGTTTCCTTTTCAGAATTAGAAAACATGAAAAACGGGAGAAAACTCTAATTTAAATTTAAATCCAGTTATTACAACTTACGTACGTTCGATACGTTGGTAGAAAGAAAATTTTGAAAAAGATCCATTGCAGAGAATTTAAATCGCATCCCGCGATGTAGCTTTTTACGGTCGTCGTGTCGTCATATGCAGATATTGAAAATTTTCGTTCTGTATTTTGGGATCCAATATTTTCAGAACTTGCCCCGTGTTGTTTGACAAACAACGAAAATTTTTACCGCGGTGCACTTTCGAAAAGGGGGATGGACAGGAAACGACACGGGGCGAGGTCGCGTTCGATGGAAGGAGGCTCTTGAAAACCAGACAGTCCGACATTTTTTTTTTGCCCCTTCGTGATAGATCAATAGGTGCTTTATTGGATTTTATGAAAAAACATTGCAGCCGTTTCCGGATCATCCGTTCTAATTCCATTATTGGCCGACCGGTCGGACTTCGCATCAAAAATAGCAAGTGTGCCACCACCGAGCCGGTTACCTGTTAAATTCAGCTCGCCCGCTTGGCCGACGGCATTATTAAATTATTCTGTCCCGTGCAATTATATAGACTAGTTGTTATCGGCCGCAAAAAAATCGATCGTCGTTCTCCGCGGCGACTCGTCCCGTCGCGTCGTTCTGCTCGCGTATAAATTGCACTTCGTGTTCGTGGGTCTCGCTGCGTTTGCTATCTTTAGTCGATTAACACTTGATCGACCGCGAATTTCGGGGCATAAATGAATTTTCACCGAGCGCTACTTTTGTGAGACGAACCGTGCTGTTTGCGGTTGAACCGAACAAAAAGGCGAGAACACAGTTTGGCGAGTCGCTCGGCCGGAATTAAAAGTCAATCGTCAGCCGCATTCGCGAATGCGTTCGATTCGACAAGTGTTAGGTCAATCGGAAAATTCTGTCTACGATTTAACGCACGGAGATTTCCCGAGCGCAGAATATCGGTAGTGCGCGGTAAATGATCATTTATTTTCATTATCTTTGAATCTAGTGGTCTCTTAAAAATGTAGAGTGTTGGGTTTTTAGGAGAATAAATTGACTCAGCTCCGATATATACAGGGTGTTCGGCCACCCCTGGGAAAAATTTTAATGGGAGATTCTAGAGGCCAAAATAAGACGAAAATCAAGAATACCAATTTGTTGATGGTGGCTTCGTTAAGAAGTTATTAACGTTTAAAGTTCCGCCAATACTGAATTTTTTTCTCGAAAGTGGGTAAGTTTTCGGGAGTATGTCTATTCACCGAAAATGATTATAATTGACTCTCGCAACCGAAAATAATTTTTCTAGAACGATTTGAAACTTTTCAACTTTGCCGAAAAATTTAGGCACCTACCCCTTTCGATTTTCCTTAAAAATTCGTTTTTGATTTTTAATAATTTCGCTTGACGTCCTACAGAAAAGTTGTTTAATACTTTTTTGTAGGTGCCTATGGGCTCTACTTCAGAAAAAAGTTTCATTGAAATATATTCACTATTGTAGGAGTTATGGCTGTTTGGAAATTGGACCATTTTTATGGGGTTTTTCTAACATTACGGGGTCAAGGAACAACCTTTCGAATATTTTTCTAAATGCTACATATTCTACACTAAAATACGCGGTGTTTGGCTTTTTGAAAATTAAAATCGTCCAATTCGTTCAGAAGTTATGGTGTTTTAAAGATTCGCATGAAATTTACGGGAAGCATTTTTGGCCTGAAATTATATATTCGGTAAGTAATTTTTTTCTTGAAAATGATTAGGATTTCGAGGGTATGTCTATTGACCAAAAATAATTATAATTGGTCTCTGCAATCAAAAAAATTTTTTTAGAACGATTTGAAATTTTTTAATTTCGTCGAAAAATTTCACATCTTCTTGAATTTTTTTCTCGAAACTGGGTAGGTTTTCGGGGGTATATATATTTATCAAAAATGATTATAATCGACTCTTGCAATCGGAAATAATTTTTTTAGAACGATTTGAGTATTTTGCTCTTAATAGTTTACGGCTCTTTGTAAGGAAATCGTGACTCTAACTTTGTATCGTGTAAATCAGTGTTTGAGTTAATGTTTACTATAGGTGTAGAAACGATTTTTGAATTTTGCATTCCATATTCATTTAACATAGAGAGATATATTTGCTAATGATCTTTATATCTTATAATCGTCCCTTAAAAACTATCGACACTGAAGCGCTACTGCTATTTATACCTTGGGTCTATAAAGAAAAAGTTATGAGATCCCAGCTTTTTTATTTTGTTGCATAGTGTTATCAAAGTAGCAGTTGAATTATCAGTGTGCAATGAAACGTGAGGAGTTCATTTCAACTAAGCCTCTAGAAAACGCGACTTTTAAAAGGCTAAAAAATACTGAAGGTGAGGGAGTAAATTGGTTTAAAATATGTTGGATGAGATTTTTGAGAAGCGATCTATATAAGTTATTCTACAAAACGACAACAAACGAGGATGCATCATTCAAAACATTGGATTTACTACCGCAACGGGGAAGACTGAAAAACTTTAATAATATCAAGAATAAATCTTAATTATTTTCAAGTCTGATTCTGACAGATTAAATTAAAGTACACGTTTGAAATATTTTTGGATATTTAGTATAGGCGTTGGTATTTCTGATCTACATATACATACTGTTATCATGAAGTAAAATTATTATTTGAAAATTAAAACAAGGGGATAGTATTATAATTTTTTAAGGGTATAGAGTTTAGTTACTGTTTATTTAATGGTACATTCAATATTAAGTTAGTTTCTTATTTTTTGCATGGTTGATAAAATGAAGTCACGGTTGTCATAAACACTGGTGAAAACATCTGGATGTCCTTTTGCGCAAAGAACAGCACGAGACACGACACCAACGACTTGGCCTTTGTAGACAAGAGGACCGCCACTGTCACCCTGGAAAAGACAAAAGAGAAACATAGTATACTCGATCGAAACGTGCTAGTGTCACTAATCTCATTCTATGAATTAGAATTGGTGCATTTAATACAACTTTAGGATAAGTTGTAAATTGGCTGAACCCCACCTTTCAACTTGTTTGTTATACTTCTTCTATTTACGTTATTTTCATTCAGCGAATAACATTGTTAAATAAATAAAATAAAAATACACTTGCGGCAGTACGGATAGAATCGTTTGATTATACCGAATTTACGCTGAAATATAGTTATGATTATAGAGGGTGTGGCAATAACTATTAGCACCTCAGATATCTCAGAAACTATAAGATTTATAACTATAAGTTTTAAGATCCTCTATTATGATACGGAACCAAAAACATACAGATTCATTTAAAAAAATGGAGATGACTTTCAAATGTCCGAAATACCTCCACCTGCAAAAAAGCTGTTATCGCCACTGGATGGCCACCTTCGTACTGTGCAATTTTATTTCAGCAAATATTTCTGTGAAACTTATAGTTGCCGAAATATCTGAGGTGCTAATAGTTATCGCCCCACCCTGTATACAGGGTATTCGCCCACCTCTGGGAAAAATTTTAATGGGAGATTCTAGAGACCAAAATAAGACGAAAATCAAAGATATTAATTTGTTGATTGAGACTTCGTTAAAAAGTTATGGAAACATTTCCGGCTACACAGTATATTTTCACAATATGTATATTATTAAAGAATTTTTTTTCTCGAAAGTGCGTAGGATTTCGGGGGTATGTAGGTACACTAAAAATGATTGTAATTGACCCTCGCAACCAAAAATAATATTTCCAGAACGATTTGAAATTTTTTTTTGCTGAAAAATTTCAGCAGTTCCCCTTGTCGATTTTTCTTAAAAATTCGTTTTTGATTCTTAATAAATTTGTTTGACGTCCTACGGATATTTTGTTTAGTACTTTTTTGTGGGTATCCATGAGCTCTACTTTCATACTAAATTTCATTGAGATACGTTCACTATTGTAGAAGTTATGGACGTTTGAAGATTGAGCCATTTTTATGAGGTTTTTTTCACTTTACGGTGTGAAGGAACAACTTTTCCATATTCTTGGAATTTTCTATATATTCTTCACTAAAATACGCGTTGTTTGCCTTTTGAAACATTAAAATCCTCCAATCCATTCAGAAGTTATGATATTTTAAATATTTGCATGAAATTTAGAGGAAGTACTTTTGGCCAGAAATTCTATTTTCGGTAAAGAATTTTTTTTTCGAAAGTGCGTGGAATTTCGAGGGTATTTGTATTGACCTAAAATGATTGTAATTGACCCTTGCAATCAATAATAATTTCTTTAGAACAATTTGAAATTTTTTAATAACTTTTTAACGTAGCCTCAATCAACAAATTGATATTTTTAATTTTCGTCTTATTTGGCCTTAGAAATTCCCATTAAAATTTTTCCCAGAAGTAGTCAAACACCTTATATGCATTTTATCCTGAATTACGTTATTTATTTAGAGCACATTCAATATATTAGTCACTGATTAGTTTATTGAATAATTAACCCTTTTGCTGTTTACTTCACACGAAGTATAAGTTTGACCAACTGTACAGTCAAACGAGAAAAGCAGT